>NC_090265.1:599439024-599742774 GCF_040414725.1 Anabrus simplex | reverse complement strand
GTGCCGAAAATGTTGTTCTTCAGGAGTTCTTTTAAATCTATTGACACGAGGCTGGCACCTTTGAGCACCTTTAAATACTGCGGGGCTGAGCTCGAATCGAACCCACCTCCTTGACCTCCTTCGGTTCAGAAAAGCCAGCGCTCTACCGTCTGATTCACACAGCCCAGCATAACTAAATGTAATGTCCAGCTCTTTGTTGAATTGTTAGCGTAGTGGCTTTCAGTTCAAAGAGCCCTGGTTTCGATTCCCGGCCGGGTCGGGGATTTTTAATCTTAAATGGTTAATTCGGGGACTGGGTGTTTGTGCTGTCCCCAACATTCCTGCAGCTCATATACCACACTCACTATCCTCCACCACAATAGCATGCAGCTTCCCATACATGACAATGCCACCCACCCTCATCGGAGGGTCTACCTTACATGCCAGCAATAGCCTCATAAAATGATTACACTAATTTTGATTTCTAAGGTTGACAACCGGAGGTACCGGTGGATTAAAAATCTAACTTACCTCAATACGGCTCTTGCTAAAGCCGTGTTAATTATCGCGAATGTTTACTCCAGGCTATACTGTAGAAACATTAACTTACCAACTAATATTCAAAACAAGATTTTCTCAAACCAGCAATCACCCCACAAGTATATTACTAGAGAACGGTAAGCCTGGTTCTGGAACTAACAATTACACATTGCCTAGCTGTAAAAATAGCTGTCACTTCACAGGTACGCCACCATGTACCGCACAGCACCTAACCATTAACGCTATCACTTGCGGAAGAAAGGTTATCTTCACACTGCATGAACAAAGCAAGCACATGGACATGTGGTTTCCATACCTGGCTAAGTTTCGCTGCTGCACTTGCGCTGGAAACTCTCACAGCACGTGGGATAGAGACAAAGGCTGTCGCTAACAGTATATCGTGTAGTGTGTCTCACTGCGGGGGTTGAACCAACCACGCACTGTTCGCGCAGATGCCATACCACTCTGCCTGACACACAGAATCTCGAGATATGACTCACCGGAATACAGCAGAACCTTGCCGCAACCTTGCTTACGTAGAGACAATGCTGCTTGGGAACTCCGTCTTCTCTTGCACCGCTATCACCTTACTTTCAACGTTCAGCAGTAGCAAGAAGTTCTAAATGATTACTCCTGTCATCATACAATACAAGTTTGTTCAGTTGTTGAATCCTTGTCTATCCTCTCCTAATAATAATAATAATAATAATAATAATAATAATAATAATAATAATAATAATAATAATAATCGTACTGCTTTAACGTTCCATTAACGTCAGGATGGCAGAATTTTGTCCCGCAGAAATTATTTTACGCCCTGGTAAATGTACCGACACCAGGCTGGCGTACCATCCGACTAAGTTGTGATCTGACCCGTCAACTTGTGCCCAGGTACGATTCCGTGGTTGAGTGGTCAGCGTCTTGGCCTTCAATACATGGGGCCCGGGTTCGATTCCTGGCCGGGTTGAGGGATTTTAATCTTAAACAGTTAATTATCTTAGCTCGGGGACTGGGTATGAGTGCGTCCCCAACGTTCCTGCAATCCATATACCGTAATAACATGCAGTTTCCCATCCACGGCAGACGCCACTCACCTACATCCGGTGGTCTGCCTTACAAGGATTGCATCAGGCTAGCAATAGCCACTAGGAATTATTATAACGTTAAGAAATATGTTTTAAAATATTACTTACGCCATTTTACAGAGTTAATTTATTCAATCTCTTGTAATAAAAATCCATTCATCTTCTGTACCCTCCATATTATTGCACCGTTATGTGATTCTCAAAATCTAACACCACCAACCGAATTTAATTCCAGGTGCAAAATCAATTCTGTACCATAACAAGGAGTAGCGTTCACTTTCGTCAATGACTTCCTACCAAGGTGGCCGCGGTTCGAATCCCGACCAAAGTATGTGGAATATTTGAAATAAAACGTCACATCCGTATGGTTCGGAGTCCGGGTAAAACAGAAGATCTCGTGGGTATGATTACGATATCAACAGGCATGTAAAATCACAAGCTTGCCTTCAGCGTTCTCTTTACTTCGGGCAAAGTTGAAAAGTTCATTCAAAGTGGGTCCTAACAAATGAGTACAGGGACTAGAGCGAGTAAAATCCCATGCCCGACCGGGAATCGAATTCGGGAACCTCTGAACTGAAGGGCGTTGCGCTGATCATTCACCTGGGGAGGCCGGCACAAACATATTATTATTATTATTATTATTATTATTATTATTATTATTATTATTATTATTATTATTATTATTATCCCACTACTGAAACAAGTTCGATCCTGGCTCAGCCCGGTGGTATTTGAAGGTGCTCAAATACGTCAGCCTTGTGTCAGTAGATTCAGTGACGCGTAAAATAACTCCTGCGGGACAAAATTCCGGCACCTCGGCGTCTCCGGAAACCGTAAAAGTAGTTAGTGGAACGTAAAGCAAATAACATTATCCACTACTGAAACCGATAGAATAACGTTATTGGTTAGCTGCTCTTCTCCTGTGTTCAGGATTGTGGGATCGAACACCAGGTTAGTCGGGTAAGCATTTAAGAATACTTAACCCAATAAGCGCTAAGCAATATCTTGAACAGTCTCGACTGCTCTGTAGTGCCAGAGTCGAAAAAAGTTAGACAGCGCTTTTATAATTATCAGTGACATATAGTTATATTTTACTGAACTATGCTGTGTAGGTAATGTCAGGAGACGCACTGCATTTCTTTCTAGCCTCTCCGACATCTCGTTTCATCATACTTCGGCGCTCAAGTACAGTATGTGCTGTTCTCCTTGGACACGGATGACCTTCGCACCTTATATGGCTACTGTACCAAAAGGCGAAATAATATTTAAGATAGTGAATAAATAATGTAAAATGCATTTTTTAAACAAATAAACATTTTCAACTGATTTCATTAATTTCCAAAACATAGTATTAATACGATTCTTTATATCGAAGCATACCAATATCTTTGTGTTCTGTGGTATTAACGACGAATGACATGAATAATACCAAGGAATAAATAGTACTCAAATTGGAAACGTTTTATTTCGCACAACGGAGTAGAATATGTGACACTTGCATGGTGAAATACGGGAGTTCATGTAAGTAGATTTACTCTATCGTCTCTAAAGAAATTCGGAGCATTTGAAGGGGCATTAAACATAATCATATCATATAAATTATATTATTAGGTAAAGTGATTTATTTAGATTCATTTGATTTATGATGTATTTATGGTACCTACGTAAATAATCCGCCCTCTCCCATCCCTAGAGGCTCTTTACTTGGAAGAGTGGGGTGGGGCAGTGACTAGGATAACTGTAATATTAATATATAAATTCTCTTGCATAGTGAATATTCTGACCTAACTCAAATCGCATCCTCCTCTCCATAACCTGTCAAATAATATTTCGTAACGTTCTAACAAGCGAAATGCCTCCGTGGCTCAGGCGGCAGTGCGCCAGTCTCTCACCGCTGGATACCGTGGTTCAAATCCCGGTCACTCCATGTGAGATTGGTGCTGGACAAAGCGGAAGCAGGACAGGTTTTTCTGCGGGTACTCCGGTTTTCCCTGTCATATTTCATTCCAGCATCACTCTCCATTAACATTTCATCTGTCAGTCATTTATCACTGCCCCAGAGGAGTGCGACAGGCTTCGGCAGCCGGCACATTTCCTATCCTTGCCACTAGATGGGGACTTCATTCATTCCATTCCTGACCCGGTTGAATGACTGGAAACAAGCTGTGGATTTTCACCAACAAAACAAACCTACTGTTTCTACATGTGACGAACAATTCAAGTAATCGAGAGTGAAAATCAAGTCTGTTTCCTTGAAGATAAACGACTGGGTAATGGCTATTAAGCAGAGCTCAATAAATTTCTTGGAATAAGAAGAAGAAGTAGTGACTACGGTGTTGACTATGAGAGAGCTACTGCTTCCACTCGTGCCAGGTTCCTCACGTTCATCTTTCATATTCGACCTCCCTCAGTCAACTATTGTACTCTTCCGTCCTCGACAATACTCCCAGGCACTAAGGGTACAAACTTACTATTTCTCCCCTGTTAATACTGAAGGTAGTGATTTATAGTTATTTTCTAACTGTTGGGTTCGATTCAGTGTCGCTAACCATGCAGTTTAGGGACCCTAGTTGCCGATACGACGTCTTACAGCTGCTGTTAATTTGGCAGGTTGGCACTAAACAATCATGGTTTATTTCGTGACTTGCGAGATTACGTATTACCATTGCAGTATTGTTAAAATCGCTAATGTTACGTTTGCGGATATAATTAAAGCATATTTTCTTTTCCTCTGGAATTGTAAATCTGTTTGGGTAATACCAGGGAAGTAGAATTGTGGCGTGTTCGAATAATGATTTAATAACGTATAGTTGGCGTGAAATGACGAATGGAGCATTTTGTGATTTTTTTAAAAAAAAATGCTATTTATTCGGGGCGACGACCTAGAAATATCTTTTGCCCCTACTTTGCACCATATGTTATGAACCTGCGTGTATTTGGAAATTGCGGAAGTGTGAAGTGTTGAATGTGAGAAAAGGAATGGTAAGGACGACACAAACACCCAGTCCCCAGACCAGGGATATTAACCATTTACAATTAAAAACCCCTGACCAGGCTGGGAATCGAGCCCGGGGCTGCCGGATGACAGGTGGACGCGTTGCCCCCTACACCGCCGGGCCGGACATTTTGTGAATTACAGTTTTATTTCGTCCAGTACTTACGTATAGCATTCGATTAGGATGTATTAGAATCAAGAAAAATCTGCAAGAACTCCTCCGAAAAGGAAAGCAACATTACCTTTTCTACAAAGATCAGTTCAGTTGAAATGGAAGGCAATTTCTTTATCAACCTAACTTAACCTAACGACTTTGGTACACTTTGCAGACTTAGCCTTTGTGCATTCTTATTGACTTACGATAGGGCTATATGTACATTGCTCGTGTCTATTATTACAGCGTGGATTCACGTACAGTGGTGGACATAAGTATTCATACAGCCTGACATCGACACGAAATTACAACTTGTCTTTTGTACACACTTCAGATCACTAAAGCATAAACGCAGATGCTTCATCACTAAACATCGTAAACGACACAACGTGAATAAACGAAAAAAGTTAGTAAATAATAACGATCGGGCGTATGGTTAGGGGCACGAAGCTGTGAACTTGCATCCGGGAGATAGTGGGTTCGAACCCCACTGTCGGTAGCCCTAAAGATGGTTTTCGGTGGTTTCCCATTTTCACACCAGGCAAATGCTGGGGTTGTACCTTAATTAAGGCCACTGTTGCTTCCTTCCCGCTCCTAGGCCTTTCCTATGCCATCGTCGCCATAAGAGCTATATGTGGCGTTGCGACGTAAAGCAAATTGCGAAAATAAATAATAACAAAATACGTCATTAGTCTGGATTAACCCAGTGACATAAGTATTCATACACCTGGTTTATCCTGCAACTGTGCAGGCAGTGGATACGTCCCCCTCCCTATTCGGTGCCCATCAGTTGTTAACTAGATTTCGATGAGCAGTGCACAGCACCGGTACAGAGTACAAGCTGATATTGTTATCCGAATGGGACGCAAAACCAAGGAAACTACGGTTGCTGAGAGAGAGACCATGGTACGGCTTCATAAACAAAATAAATCATATTCTGAAATCGCAAATGTAGCATGTGCTACCGTCCAAAGTGTCATACAGCGATTTGAAATAAACAAAACCCTTGTAAATAGCAAAAGATCAGGCCGACCATGTAAAATGACGACTCGAGAAAGGAGGACGGTAGTTAAAACAGGCATGAAGAATCCGAAGATAAGTGTGACGGAAATTAAAGCCCATGTGGGAGAATATTATGGTAAACAAGTCACAAGTAGAACCATAAGAATAATCCTTCATCGCGCGGAGTATAAAACTACGGCTCCCAGGAAGAAACCCTACATTAGAAAGAAATATCAAGTAGCCAGATTTCAGTTTGCCAAGTCACCCCATACCAAGTTGAATGGGAATCAATAGAGGGAAATTACCTTTTGTTCCCTTACATTATATGTTTCCCAGCAGGGATTTGAACAGAGTCCTCAGACTTGCCGAAAATCAACATTTAAACCATCAAATTAGAATTTTACACGAATGAAATATGTTTGAAACCTTCCTCTCAAGCTATCTGCCGGAGCTATCACATATTAAGAAAATTCTGCCATTACCTTGAGATTCTGGGCCTTCTGAACGCCAACCTGCGGCCTCTGCCTCCTTAGTACACGCCGCACACCAATCATCTGGTGTGATGAATATGACGACACAGCCCTAAAGTGTCCGACTCGCTGGCTGAATGGTCAACGTACTGACCTTCGGTTCAGAGGGTCCCGGGTTCGATTCCCGGCCGGGTCGGGGATTTTAACCGTAATTGGTTAATTTCAATAGCTCGGGGGCTGGGTGTTTGTGCTGTCCCCAACATCCCTGCAACTCACACACCACACATAACACTATCCTCCACCACACTAACACGCAGTTACTACACATGGCAGATGCCGCCCACCCTCATCGGAGGGTCTGCCTTACAAGGGCTGCACCGGCTAGAAATAGCCACACGAAATTATTATTTACAGTCCTAAAGTGCCCAGATTTTTATAGGATTTTGAGGGGAAGTTTCCAGAAATCTTTACAGATAGGCTGAATGCCTGTACACACCCCAATTTCAATTGACTAGAGAGAATATACTTACAACATCAACGGTTCCGTCTTGAAGGAAGTCGAACAAAAGATGGGTTTAGGTATTCAGTTCAATATAGATTTGAAATTTGGAAGTCATATTGAATATATAGTTAATAAAGCCTAGAGAAATTTGGGTTTCATATTTCGAAATTCCTTAAATTTTCAACGTACAGCGTTATTTATTTTATACAACTCTTTAATAAGACCGAAACTAGAATATGGTTCTATTATCTGGAGTCCTTCAGACACTAAGCACATCAAATTAATTGATAAAGTACAAAAGCAATTCTTAAAGTATGTGTACTGGAAACAGTCACACGAGTACCCGACATTTCTGTCCTACTCCACAATGTTATCACACTTTGGTGTTAAAACTTTGGAACAAAGACGTAAAAAGTCCATGATGTTATTTTTGTATAAAATATTGAATAGTAAAATTGATGATGAAGAGTTACTTAGAAGGATACCATTTTACGTTCCTCGGAAGTCTGGCAGGTTCAAGAATTTGTTTTACATTAAGAAATGCCGGACAGAAACCCATAAGAATTCTCCTCTTAATAAAATTCTGAAACTTTATAATACATTAAATACATATAATTTGGATATCTTTTTCATGAATCGAATCAACTTTGAATTGGCGTGTGATACTTTCCTATAATGCACATACTGTTGAATATTATCTCTGTTTTCTGTATATGTTTTTTATTTCATTCTTCTAGTTGTTCTTTTATTTCTCTTCTATTTGAATTCACAGTTTTCGAATGACCTATAAATTAAACACTTTATTTCTCTTTTAGAATATTATTTTGGATCATGTGTCATGTTTAATACTAAGACTGTATAACTGAATGTGTTACTTTGTGTTAGGCACCACTGTAAAATAATAATTATTAATGTAGTAACTGTATATTTTTTATTGTATTACCAACTTTGTATTGTTTGGGTAGTTCATTGTATTCTTTGTATTGTCTTTTTTCATTTAATGTTTAAAAGTGTAACTATTAATTTTACTGTATATTGTGAACATTGTAATTGGGCAAAAAGCCTGTTATGTTCATCACTGAATAAATAAATAAATAAATAAAAAATTAAAAAAATATTCCCAACATTTTTGATTGGTTGATAGATACAGGAGTTGGAGGGGGCAGAAGTGTTGACAACCTTGACACAAGAAGAAAACATACTTTAAAAAATTAGGTTTGGTAACCGTGAAAATCAACTTTTCCTTAAGAATTAATTGTCCTTAATATACCTAAAAGGGAAAAATAGTAAGAAATGTGAAGAACACAGGACACTAAGTTTAATTTCTCATGCAGTTAAAATAGTATTAAGAGCGATAAACAGAAGGATTTACAGACGAATGGAGAATTATACTGGTGAAGAACAATATGGATTTAGGCCTGGAGTAGGCACGAGGGATGCCATTGGTTTACTGAAAGTCATAGGAGAAAGGTACATAGAGAAGAATAGAAAGGTATACACAGTCCTTGTAGACTTAGAGAAGGCATTTGACAAAGTAAGGTGGCATAATCTCTTGGAGGTAGTTAAAAAACATGGAGTGGAATGGAGAGAGAGAAGACTGATCATGGAATTAAATTACAACCAAACAGCAAGAGTGAGAATAAGAGGAGAATTAACAGAAGAAATCAGACTGTGGAAAGGTGTTAGACAGGGTTGCTGCTTGTCGCCAACTTTGTTGTCCGGCTCCATGGCTAAATGTTTAGCGTGCTGGCCTTTGGTGACCGGGGTTCCGGGTTCGATTCCCGACAGGGTCAGGAATTTTAACCATCATTGCTTAATTTCACTGGCACGGGGGCTGGGTGTAAGTGTCGACTTCATCATTTCATCCTCGTCACAACGTGCAGGTCAACTACGGGAGTCAATTCAAAAGACCTCCACCTGGAGAGCCAAACATGTCCTCGGACACTCCCGGCACTAAAAGCCATACGCCATTCCATTACCAACTTTGTTTAATATTTACTTGGAGGAAATTATTTGTGACTGTTTGGATGGTAAAAGAGGTTTCAACGTTGGAGGTAGGGCCGATGACCTTCGATGTTAGGCCCCTTAAAACAACAAGCATCAACGTTAGAGGTAAGAGAATTGAATGCATAAGATTTGCTGATGATATAGCTTTAATAGCGAGAATGTGAAGGACCTCCGCAAAATGCTGAGAGAATTAAACAAAAAGTGTGAAGAGTATGGAATGAGCATAAACAAAAAGAAAACCAAATTCATGATACTTGGAGGTAAATTTTCATCCCGTCATTGTCACTATGGCGCTCCCCGATCTATTCGGCGTATCCTCGTTGCGCCTAGAAAAACCGCTACGTAATAATATTTCAGTTTAAAACCCTGACCAGAAAGGTTCTGTCATCTAAGGTTCAGTATTGCATGAACTATATCAATGAATTTTCGTTCTAGGTGATACATGTGCTGCGGGTCAGTATTTCTTCCCTCAACATTGTCACATAGAGGTATTTCGAGGTGCAACGGGTATCACCCTTGAGTGTAGATCTCGAGCATACGAAGGAGAAGCTTCCGACCTCCTTCTCGCAACATCGTCCGCCACTCAGCAGAAAGAGTCACTGGATCTATGAATTGAAGCTTTTCATTGTCCCTTCGCCATGTGAATTTATATGTTTTGTAAATATTTTGTTGAATTTTAACATTATATTGTTACTACACGTAGGTATGCCATACGATAACTAATACATATCCCATCATCACCGAAAATCTACCCAAAGGCAATTCCTTTCTGTCTAGTGGTTTAACGTCGCACTAACACATTGAAGGATGCAAGGGTGGGAAAGTGATACGATTGGTAAGATAGCGACCGTGGCCTTAATTAAGGTACAGTCCCAGCATTTGTCTGGTGTGAAAATGGGAAACCACGGAAAAACATCTTCAGTGCTACTGACAGTGGGATTCGAACCCACCATCTCCCGAATGCAAGCTCACATGGTGACGATGGGATAGTAAAGGGCCGGGAAGTGGAAGGAAGCGGCCGTGGCCTTAATTAAGGTACAGCCCCGGCATTTGCCTGGTGTGAAAATGGGAAACCACGGAAAACCATCTTCAAGGCTGCCGACAGTGGGGCTTGAACTCACTATCTCCCGATTACTGGATACTGGCCGCACTTCGACTGCAGCTATCGAGCCCGGTCTCAGTTTTGGTGAGGGCAGAATGAGCTTCAGGACTACTACTACTACACCACAAGTTTCCATTACGTCCCTGCAGGGAACGAAGGGTCTCCTAGACGGTAACGCCGTCTCTCAGGTCAGGGAGATTTGTTTCGGCGAAGATCTTCAAAGAAGGTGAGGGGGATGGCCGCTGTGCCCTATACTAGGAACTGTTCCGGCATTCGCCTTAGTGGAGGAGAATGGAAAACCATTCTCAGGACAGCCGACGGTGGGGACCATCTCCTCTCCGTCTCCCGAATGCAGAGCTGTATAGCCACAGTAGAGCCGTGGCCATCGGTAAACCGAAGCCGACTCTGCATCCACCGACCCACTTCAGGGCCATGTGCCGCTTCAGAAGCGGAAATCTCGTTTCTTAAATGTTTCAATTTTTTGACGGGAAATCGAATCACATCCTTCCGGGTGAACTGAGCACGCCTTTACCGCCTCTAGGCATCCCTTAATAATAATAATAATAATAATAATAATAATAATAATAATAATAATAATAATAATAAACAAGCTGCCATACCCTTCGTTTTGTTGACGATAATGTTAGCTACCGGAGATGTGTGTTATCCATCAGGCAATAGTTAACTCGTGTCCTTGTATTCCTCGAGGTACTGCACCTCTTTTCTGGCCAAAGGAGGTAAGCTTCCCTTTAACCACATATCAGCACTCCTGGCATTCTTAAATCTCTGGCAGTACCGGGAATTGAACCCGGGTCTCCAAGGACAGCAGCTAATACGCTAACCGTTACGCTACGGAGGCGGACTATTAACAGTAGGCAGTCCATGTAATGTTATTACTGATGAATTTTAGAAGATTAGATCATTGTACCTCATCATCGCCGTGTAATTGAGTGTATCGAAACGTGTCTGATCATCGTTTTGTTCATCAGCGTCTGCCCCGCCTACTGAGAGAGTCCGCAGTCTCCATTTCATTCGGTCGTGGGTCATGGGGTTAACTCTTTTCATGTCATAGCGTAGTGTAGGGCTAATTACCCATACTTTTCATTTAATAAAAGCTAGCAATTTTGCCATCATAGTGTAGTGGTTAGTGTGATTAGCTGTCACCTCCGAGTGCCAGGGTTGGATTCCCGGCTCTGCCACGACATTTGAAACGTGGTATGAGGACTGGAACACGGTCCACTCTACCTCGGGAGGTCAACTGAATAGAGGGAGTTCGATTCCCACCTCAGTCATCCTCGAAGCGGTTTTCCGTGGTGTCCCACTTCTTCTCCAGGCAAATGTCGTGGTGGTACGTAACTTAAGGCCACGGCCGCTTCCTTCACTCTTCCTTCCCCCGCAGGTCTCCCACTCAGCATAGCAGGTGAGGCCGTCTGGGCGAGATACTGGCCATCGTCCCCAGTTGTATCCCCGACCCCGACTGCCCTTGAGGCGGTAGAGGTGGGATCCCTCCCTGAGTCCGGAGGGAAAAACATACCCTGGAGGGTAAATGGATTAAATAATAATATAAACAGTCCCCATAAACAAGACAAATACAGATAATATTGAGAAATTGATAAAATATGTAACAGAACTACAGTTTTTAAACAGTCCAAGACATGGCCTGCCACAGTAGAGATGAAATTGACTGATGTAGCTAGTGCCCACCCAGCGGTTGTGAAATGTTTGGATATCAAGTAAAAGCAATAATTTAACTTTTTTTGTAACACAGTAGTATTGAGACAACTATTATCTTAAGTAACATCTGTTATGTCCGCCTCTGTGGTGTAGTGGTTAGCGTGATTAGCTGCCATTCCCGGGGGCCCGGGTTCGATTCCCGACTCTGCCACGAAATTTTAAAAGTGGTACGGGAACGGGGTTTACTCACCCTCGGGAGGTCAACATTGTGAGTAGAGGTGGAAGTGGATTTCCGTGGTTTCCCACTTCTCCTCCAGGCAAATGCCGGGATGGTACCTAACTTAAGGCCACGGCCGATTCCTTCCCTATTCCCTATTCCTTGTCCATCCCTTCCAATCTTCCCATCTTTCCACAAGGTCCCTGTTCAGCATAGCAAGTGAGGCTGCCTGGGCGAGGTACTGGTCCTCCTTCCAAGTTGTATTCCCGGTCTAAAGTCTCGCGCTCCAGGACACTACCCTTGAGGTGGTAGAGGCGGGATCCCTCGCTGAGTCCGAGGGAAAAACCGAACCTGGAGGGTAAACAGATTAAGAACGAAAGAAGAACATCTGTTGTTCTTTAGATACTGTTAATTTTTTGCTCCTAATTTTCATATAATTTCAATAAAGAAATTTAAAGTTCCCTTCTTTTCGCCATTTATTGCGTAAAAGGTGGGTGCACCGGGAATAGGGTATTTGAACAATTTCCTACTGCAATACTCAGGAATACCGAAGGAAAACTCATATTTAGTACAGGCACTGTCTGCATTGGAATTCTTGTCTCGGATCTCCGAACGGTGCAGCTTCCCAGTCCTGTAATGGAGGGTGAGAACATTGTGAGTGGCGTGCCAAGAAATGACATCTTACACCACTGGAACACGAGAGGGAGAAACCTTACTCAGCAAAGGGATGGGATAGTCTTCCCAGTGAGTCATACAGACCAAATGAGCCAAGGCTGCTGTTGCTGGCTAGCGAACACAGGGTCAACACAGTAGTTTTGTATAAAGGTTAGAAACATTTCCGACAAGAGACAAGCTTTTAATAAGCATCTTTATGAAAAGTGTCATTAAAACAAGATATTCTTATGTAAGTTCATATTCTGGACATTCTCAACCACAGAGGAATTTTTCCGTAGATTTACTGACACTTCAAAGAACTCTTGTTGACAGGACAACTTTTTGGCTAGCTTGTCTTAAAATCGATAAGAGTTGAAGGGATCTAAACATGAGTTCTTCTTCTTCTTCTTCTTCTTCTTCTTAGCCATTCATAAATTGGAAGTAACAGACACGAACGTAGCGAGAATGATGGTGACAGAGAGAGGAACAATGACAGGAGGACTCTCGGAATTTAGAGATGAAAGCCGAATTAAGAATTAATTCGTATGAAATGCCATCGGTGGTGGGGTTATCTCTGAGGTGATTGGAGGAGGATAGGTAACCTAGGAGAATAACGGACTCCGCCATGATGATGATGATGATGATGATGATGATGCTCGTTGTTTAAAGAGGCCTAACATCTAGGTCATCGACCCGAACTCCGTCATGAAGGGTAAGAGAAGTAGAGAAAGAGACCAAGAAGACGACGGTTAGACTCAGTTTTTAATAATTCAGAGATGATAATAATGGCGTATGGCCTCCAGAGAGGCCTGGTGCAGGTCTTTTTTTTAGTAGACGGCCTTAGGCGACCTGCATGTCTGTGAAGATGAGGGCCCTACCTAGGATGAATGTTGAATACGCCACACATACCCAGCCCCCGAGCCATTGGAATCTATTTTTTTAAATGAAAACTACAGTCAGTCCGGCCATTCTGTCCGGTCGATTTCCTTTATTTTTTAAAACTGAAAGGTATCAATGCACAAATTTGTTATCAGGTACTATAAATCATTTAACTTCCGCCTTCCTCAAATTATTTAATTTTTTCAATTTTTTGTCACTTTGAAGCAATCATATCTTTGGTTTTAATTAAGGTGTGAAGTTCGTTTTGGCCTAAGAACACTCAGTGGATCAAGGTTTTTCATTTCAGCCCTTAACTATTCAAATTGGTTGATTCTGAGGAAAGTTATGAGTGCACATTCAATCTGACGTCTCATTTCTTCATTGAAGCGATAATATATTTCGTTCTAATTGAGATACGCAGTTCGTTTTGGTCTAAAACCACTCAGTGGATCAAGCGCTTCTTTTGAGGTAATAACCACTTAAATTGGTAGATACTGAGAAAAGTTATGAGTACATTTGTATCATGACGAAGATCTTTGAAGGACTTTTTAACAGCTCGGCACGTAGCGTTGTTCCAAGGAACGTTAAATTCAATTTCTTTGTGTGATGTATTTTCAAGTGTTTTGTTGACAAAATATTACTTTCTATTACCACAGCAGATCATGTGCTTTATTTCATTAACTCGAAACTTTCCAAATACAATGCGGGCGGAGCCAGCGGGAAACTGCTAGTTAACCAATTAAGGTTAAAATCCCCGACCCGGCCGGGAATCGATCCCGGGATCCTCTGAACAGAAGGCAGTACGCTGACCATTCAGCCTACGAGTCGGACAATTCAAAAGATGAGAGATTGAGAACTAAATGAGATTGTGGAGGCACATAGTTAATTCACAAAGGTTTGCTGACTGAACGCTGAATGGCGTAACAGTCTATAATGAAGATGTATTTATTATTATTATTATTATTATTATTATTATTAAAATAATAATGTTATTGCGTTCACTTTTCACTAACTACATCTACGGTTTTCGGAGACACCGACGTGCCGGAATGTTGTCCCACAGGATTTTTACGTGCCCTTCTTTACGCTATTTATTGCATAAAGTGTGGGTGCAGAGGGAAATGACCTAGCCTATTTGAGCACATTCAAGTACCCCCGGACTGAGCCAGGATCGAACCTGCCAACTTGGGCTCGGAAAGCCAGGGCCTTAACCGCCTGAGGCACTCATTCCGGCATTATTATTATTATTATTATTATTATTATTATTATTATTATTATTATTATTATTATGACACAGTGGCAGGGGTGGTAAAGTGCTGGTTGGCAGGTTTGATCCGTACTCAAAACTGTGGTATCTGGTCAAAAACGGCATCCTCGTGTCGGTCGATTTAACCGGCACTTATAATAACGAAAAGAAAAGAAAAGAAAAGAAAAGAAAAAAAGAAAAGAAAAGAAAAGAAAAGAAAAGAAAAGAAAAGAAAAGGAAAGAAATAACTTTTACCATTCCAACCACTCTTGACAACATAATCTCTCCACATATGGTTGGCATCATTTAGGGCAACCGGTCGTAGAACAGGGCCAAGTTCGCATGTTCGACGTAGTTCGCACCCGCTATCCTACCACGGTGTGGGGGAAGCTATTATTATCATCATTATTTCTCTAATACATTTCTTGGCACTTGGTCAACCTCGATCACGAATTACTTAAATGTTTATTCCTTTGGTTTTATTTCATTTCTTTTAATTTCTACCTTTGCAACTGATGTAACGCGAGGTTTGGATCTGACCTTGACAATAATAATAATAATAATAATAATAATAATAATAATAATAATAATAATAATAATAATAATAATAATAATAATAATAATTGTTGCGGGAATTTCGTGGAACGCAGAGGTGTAAGAAGGTGCCGGGGTGAATGGGCGGACAAGGAAATGACTAGAACATAAGTTAAGGCACTAAATTTTTAAAGTTTATTTCTTTCTTTCCCCTTTTTTTCATTTTCATTTTCAGATAGAAGATTTGGAACAAATAATCATTAAACAGAATAACAAGGAGCTCGTCAGCTCTGATAACAAGAGCGGACTATAAGTTCAAAAAATCAGGTACAAGAACTAAAGAGAATTATCAGCACGATAATATACAAGGGATGAGCATTATAGCTCTGAAACATGTACAGTATTTTATAAGAGCATGTTTGCTCCACTTACTGAAATCGTCTAGGAGTTTGAGCTCCCAAAGTTAATATAGCCCACGGCACAAGTTTCTTACAATGTTATGCCTGAAAAACTTCAAATAACGTATTTACAGTCACTTCTGCTCAACAGTTCGCTACACACTGGTCTGTAAACAATTACAGTTTAAACAGGGGCAATGAATACTCATTCTATATGGCCTTAATGTAAAAAGAAATGTTTTAACATGATCGGCCATGAACAAAAGGCTAGGAGGCGAAACACTTGCACTTATGGCCCGAAGTTGCAGAGGCTAAGTCTAAATTCTACACAGGGGTGAGTAAACCAGAAATATTACATGCCAAAAATGTGTTAAGAATTTAGAGGTTTAGAACATTTTTGTCACCCCATACCAAGTTGAATGGGTATCAACAGATAGTAATCAGACTTTGTTCCCTTAGTTTACATGTTTCCCAGCCGGGATTTGAACGAAGTCCTCAGACTTGCAGAAAATCTACATTTAAACCATGAAATAAAAACTTTATATGAATAAAAGAAGTTTGAAACCTTCCCTTCAAGCTATCTGCCTGGAGCTATCACATATTATGAATTTCTGCCATTACCTTGTTTTGCTGGGCCGTCCGAATGCCGACCTGCGGCCCCTGCCTCCTTAGTATACGACGCACACAATCAACTGGAGCGGTAAAGATGACGACACAGCCCAAAAGTGCCCAGCTTTAGTAGCTCTTCTAGGGGAAGTTTCCACAACTCTTTACGGATACGCTGGATGCCAGTACATACTCCTCAATTTTAATTGGCTAGAAAAATATTCCCAAAATTTCTGATTGGTTGGTAACTGAGGAAGAAGGAAGCAGTAGGAGTGTTGACAACTTTGATACATCAACAAAACAATCTTCAAAAACTAAGGTTAGTCAACTTTGAAAATTGACTTTCCCTTAAGAATTAATTGTCCTTAATCCCGCCAGAGGGGCACTTAGGCCGACGGTAGAGACATCTAACAGTTGCAAACCCAAGTATCTTGCATCACATTAGTTCAAGTTCAATTACATAGATGGCCTTACAGAAGGCGCGCAGTTTAACTGGACGGATAAGGTGTACATCCCGTACAGGACGGTTTCTCAATACTTAAACTGATCAGGCATGAATGCAAGACTACCTAGTTGCACCTATGAGAGTATGATTATTGCTAAAATGTGACGATCTTGACGTGCATTGTTTGTCAATGTTGTCTCGGACCATCAGCATCAATGCCCTAGTGACACTTCTTTTCCAACTTGTTGCACAAATTTCCAGTATGATCATTCGGCCTCACGAAGATCCACTATACTGCTTTGCGCAAACCCCGTTAATTGGACGCCACACCACAACTTCCGAGAATAGTATAACGCCAAAAACTACTGGCTACTACATACAGCAAACTGGAGGTTTTTAGCAACGCAAGGATGGGAAAGGGCTAGGACTGGGAGGGAAGCGGCCAGTGTCAGCAATTGCCAAGTGAAAAAATGGGGACACACGGGAAACAGTTAGCAGGGCCAGCGACGGTGGAGTTCAAATCCATCATCTCCCAAATGCAAGGTCACTGCTACGTGACCGAACCACGCATCCAACTCGCTTGGTTTACTACCGGTACTCCATCTACAAATGCACAAATTGTGATAGATCTCAGATAATTGACAGAGAATGCTCTATTCCTGATTGTTCCGCAATTGCAACTGTGCAGTCCAAAATGTTACTGCTTATTTCGCCGGTGTTTTTTGCACTAATGCCGAACCCTCGTGATGGTTACCACACAGTACTTCAAAGCTGCTCCCTGACGATTCCCTTCATCGTCCAGCCTTTGTAGGCAGTCCATATCTCTTACTTAAGCGAAGTAGGCATCGTTAGTAAATAGCCTCTTTCTCTTCGTTAACACAAAGTGCTTGCGGGTTGTCTTGCTCCATTCACACAGCTGGCCTAGAACATTGGTGTTCAAAGTGTGGTACGCGTACCATAGGGGCACGCGGGGTCTTCTCAAGGGGTATGCAAATTTATCGTACCTTCTAACTGTTTTCGGTGAGTTGTTCAGAAAAGAGTTGAGCCTGCTCATTTTCAATAAAATCTTGTCTTGATTTAGTGTTTTTGTCTACCACTACACAGAGTCCCATTAGCAACCTATTCATTCTAAAATACAGCATGTGTGATATTGACTAGGTGTGTAAAAATGATTCATTATGCCGCATTGCTCTTTTTTTCATTTTTGTTTCGAAATCCACTTATTCACTTCGGTATCAGTGTATATAGAACAATAGTAATCGTTACACCGGGCGAGTTGGCCGTGCGGTTAGAGGCGCGCGGCTGTGAACTTGCATCCGGGAGACAGTGGGTTCGAATCCCACTGTCGGCAGCCCTGAAGATGGTTTTCCGTGGCTCCCCATTTTCACACCAGGCAAATGCTGGGGCTGTACCTTAATTAAGGCCACGGGCGCTTCCTTCCAACTAGACCTTTCCTATCCCATCGTCGCCATAAGACCTATCTGTGTCGGTGCGACGTAAAGCCACTAGCAAAAAAAAAAAAAAAAAAAGAGTAATCGTTACATTAATATTTATACTCGTCTATACATCGTTGCTAGGCAATGAAAACCCCGTAATTCCACTCACGAGAAAATCACGTTTCTCCACCTGTCTTGTGAAGGTTTGCCGTGTTGCGTGAGAAGGGAACAGAAGACTCCAATGGTGGAATAACTGGGCTATAGTTAAGCAATGAAAATGCCAGGAACAGTTCTCCGCCCATTGCTGACCGCTCACTTTTGGACTTCTGCAAACTTTACTCCGGACCAGTAACGTGATTTCTTTTGCCCGGCGACGATATAGGGCCTATATACAGTACACTATTGTTGTTAATGGGTAACAGGATGGTGTAGCGGTTTAGGTGTTTGCCTGTCATCCCGGCGATCGTAGTTTGAAACCTGGTATTGCTGGGGTGGAATTTTCAGTTGAAAACTCTTTCATGCCTCAGTGCGTTCAGGGAGCATGAGCAACCGGGATAAACTGCTGAAGATGATGCTGACGACGATGATTATAGTTGATATTATTTGGCATCCAGCAACAATCATTTATTATTTGTGGTATAATCTCAATATACACGTACTTAGGGGGGGTACGAAGGTAAAAATTAAAAGAAAATGGATTTTGATAGTGAGTCAACCAAAATTTTAAATACCGCTGGTCTAGAACATGAATTCTTAAACTTTCTTGACTCGTGGTACGCTGTTCGCGTTGTGGTATATTGCGGCACATCCGTCTTTTTCTAGAAGGATTTCAAACGCTACGGTAAGGAGCTGTACCGATAGTTCATGAACCGAAGCGGAAAGTACAGTATATAAGTTTCCGCAAGCCTTCCACTGATTTATATAGGGTGGTCGGAAACAACGTGAACCTCGAATATGAGCGTTGGAGGGGTGGTCTTGCTGATAAATAATTTTAAAAAAATAATTCGATATCCCGTGCCGTTGTCATTTTTTTTTCTTTTCAGATTTTGGAGTTAGATTTAGCAACATCGTCTCGCAAAGCCTTTTTTAAATCGCCCGCGAAGGATAGGAAAGGCTAGGAGCGGGAAGTAAGCGACCGTGACCTTAATTAAGGCAGAGCCCCAACATTTGCCTGGTGAGAAATGGGAAACCATGGATAGCCATCTTCAGGGCTGCCGACAGTAGGGTTCGAACCCAGTATCTCGCAGTATATCCCATCGTCGCTGTAAGACCTTTGTCAGTACGTTGTAAAACACTTTTTTTAAAGAAACATGTTAGGTACCATCCCAGCATTTGCCTGGAGAAGAAGTGGAGAAAACACGGAATACCACTTCGAGGATGGCTGAGGTGGGAATCGAGCCCCTCTCTACTTAGCTGACCTCCCGAGAATGAATGGACCCTGTTCCGGTCCTCGTACCAATTTTCGCATTTCGTGGCAGAGCCAGGAATCGAACCCCGGCTTCCTTGAGGTGGTAGCTAATCACACTAAACACTACACCTCAGAGGCACGCCACAGTAAACTTGCTTTAGTAATTTCACATAACAGTAAAGACCATGAGCAAAGGCCAAATCAAGTTAAATTTATCAAAGGTATTATTAGTATAGTGGTAATGCTGCTAATATTACATACTATGTCCATCGGTCCTGCTACAACCACTATTTTCATCTACTGTACGTTAGTAGCTCTCTGTTTTTCTTACACCCCACGGCCAACAACATGTCTCCCGCATTCGCTGTTATACAGCTGTTGAGTCGTTGTGCCAAATATAAGCGAACACTAAATCGAGACTGATGTGGCACAGTATTTAGAATATTTCATCTATAATGTCAAGCAGAAGAAGAGGAAGAAGAATTCAAGAGAGATTGACTGAAGTTCCATGTTGTGTGTTTAACGACGCTTTAATTGCTATGTATTTTAATAATGTTATTGGACTGACGAACGGCATTGGCTGAATGGTCAGCATACTGGCCTTAAGTTCGGAGCGTTCTCGGTTCGATTCCAGGCCAGGCCAGGTCAGGCCAGGCCAGGCCAGGCCAGGGATTTTAACTGTGCATGGTTTAATTACTTTGGTACCGAGCAAGTTGGCCGTGCGGTTATGATAGCGTATTTGGGAGATGGTGGATTCGAATCCCACCGTCGGAAGCCCAGAAAATGGTTTTATGTTATTTCCCATTTTCACACCAAATGCTAAAATGATTATAATTTGAGCACCTTCAAATACCACCGGCCTGAACCCACTCAGCCAACTCCCATCTTCAGGGCTGCCGACAGTGGGGTTCGAACCCACTATCTCCCGATTACTGGATACTGGCCGCACTTAAGCGACTGCAACTATCAAGCTCGGTGTGTTCCTAAATTAAGGCCACGGTCGCTTCCTTCCCATTCGTAGTATTGCCCTATCCCATGGTGCCCATAAGACCTGTCTGAGTCGGTGCGACGTCAAATCAATAGCAAAATAATAAAACAAAACATAATTACATAAAATGCTAAGAAATCGACAGTAATATTGTCGACTGTAAGATAAAAAATAAAATTAAACTCAGAGAACCGGAAGAAGAGTGCCTACTTCATGAATTGGATCCGGTAGAAAACTTTTCTCACACCACTCCCACTGAAGCTGAGTGTTGCATCCTTCAGATCACCCTTCAATTTGTTGTGGAAATTGAACCCGGGACACCATGGCGGGCAGGTACTCTCTTGATCTTGAGATCACGGTGGCGGAAGGATATTGGTGACTGTCTCTGGACTGAGTGACTTAAACGGTAGAGCGCCGGGCTTCTGAGCCATAGTTGTGGGTTCGATCCCGGATCAGGCCAGTCGTGTTCGAAGGTGTTCAAATACTGTTCGATGCAAGGCTCGAAACAGCTGAGAGGAATGCAGGATATTGTCGCGAGGAAGTGTTAACAACCTGAAGTGACAGACACGCGACAGTTCCACAATAGCTAATCAGTTTTAAAACATTATACATTCAGTACAAACTTATGCACACTGAAGCGCGAGAGAGAGGTCAATGTCTTATTACAACTTGAATGAACTTGTAATCCAAAAGTGCCATTTAGGACAGGCTTACGTCACGCGTCTCGCTCTATTCCACTCTTCTCTCACTTCCTCATCCCGCAGGGGCCATAAGCTAAGAACCGATGCCAAGCTCATGTCAGTAACTTTACGGGTACGTAGAACAACTCCTGAGCCTTTGACTCTGTCAACCGCGGGAATATATGAAGGGTATGAAAAAGTTCGTCTTATACAGGCAATGTACGATGGATATCCTTGTCAAGTAGAACGAAAAAGGGAAGCTGTCTGAACCGTTTGCTGTAAAATCTGGAGTAAGACAAGGATGTCTCCTGTCGCCAAACTTGTTTATCATGAGCATGACACTGGACTGTGTACTGAGAGAGGCAATGAATAGAAAGTGGGGCTTTTAGTGGTGATTAAATAACCGATTGGAAGAACTGGAGTATGAAGTTGATTTTTGTCTTCTTTCAGAATACTTTTGGGACATGGGAATCCAAATGAGTTAACAATGATGTATGCTTAAAGATAAATAACAAAAAGACTAAAGAAATGCACATAAACCATCCTAACAACCTGGCTTGACTCTAGATGGAATGGATATAGAAAGGATAGAGGAATGTTGCTACTTAAGAAGCATGGTCAGCCAGGATTGAAGTACTTTTAGAGATGTGGTGAGTCATATAAATACAGCCAAAGGAGCTCTTGCGTCCGCCTCTGTGGTGATTAGCTGCCACCCCCGGAGGCCCGGCTTCGATTCCCGACTCTGCCACGAAATTTGAAAAGTGGTACGAGGGCTGGAACAGGGTCCACTCAGCCTCGGTAGTTCAACTGAGTAGAGGTGGGTTCGATTCCCACCTCAGCCATCCTGGAAGTGGTTTTCCGTGGTTTCCCACTTCTCTTCCAGGCAAATACCGGGATGGTACCTAACTTAAGGCAACGGCCGCTTCCTTGTCTATCCCTTCCAATCTTCTCATGCCCCCGCAAGGCCCCTGTTCAGCATAGCAGTTGAGGCCGCCTGGGCGAGGTACTGGTCATCCTCCCCAGTTGTAACCCGACCCAGAGTCTGAAGCTCCAGGACACTGCCCTTGAAGCGGTAGAGGTGGGATCCCTCACTGAGTCCGAGGGAAAAACCGACCCTGGAGGGTAAACATATAAAGAAGAAGAAGCTTTTACACAGTTACGACCAATATTCGCATAAAAACAAAGCAAGTTTATTAAACTCAAAGGTTAAATCTGTCTTACTGTACGGGAGTGAGACCTGGAAAATGACCAAAGACATTGCCACAAGGTTACAGACTTTTATAAACCGTTGCTTGAGGTACATTATGAGAATATGGTGGCCAAAGACTATCTCGAACAAAGACGTTTGGGAGGCCACAAGTCAAAGTTACGTACAACAGCAGATAATGCGAAGAAAATGGAGGTGGATAGGTCACATCGTGAGAAGACCACAAGAAAGTATCACGAGGTAGTCATTGAATTGGAATCCGCAGGCAAGGTAGACTGAGGATTACATAGAAGAGAACCATAGAGAGGGAGATAGCTGGAATCAACAAGACATGGAGAGAGGTGAAAGCATTGGCAGTAGATAGAACAAGCTGGAAAAAAATCGTAGGCCTTATGTTTCACCTAGTAATTAAAGGAAGTAAGTCAAGTCAAGTCAAGAACAATTCCTGCAGAAAAAAATTCCGGCACATCAGCGTCTCCCCAAACTATAAAGGGCCACTTCAAGCGAAAATGAAAGGCGCCATTGGCACCGCAAGCGGAGATTGTTATCAGTGGAATACTGTGTAGGAGGGATACTGACTGGAAGGTGATTGGGGATTTAATGAGACTATGGAGTGGGTATGTGGGAAACTGGGAGTGAGATTTCTAGATCCTAATGGGTGGGTAAATAGGAGACAGGGATCTGCGCTCAGATAGCCTTCACTTAAACCGCAGTGGTACATATTGTTAGGAAACTTGTTTAGAAGGGTTATAGGCAGGTACATTCAGAGAAACGGGTTGGCCTAGGGAGCGGTGTTAACCGAAGAGGGAACTGGAAATCAAGTAGGGATGACATAAAAATGTTAGTGCTCAATTGTAGAAGCATTGTAAACAAAGGAATCGAATTAAGCAAGTTAATAGATATATACTTACCAGATATTGTAATAGAAGTTGAATCCTGGCTGAGAAATGATATAATGGATGCAGAAATATTCTCACGGAACTGGAGTGTGTATTGTAGAGATAAGATAGGAATAGTAGGAGGGGGAGTATTCATTCTGGTGAAAGAAGAATTTGTAAGCTACGAAAAAGTTAAGGACGAAAAACATGAAATTCTGGGTGTAAGGCTCATCTCTAAAGATAATAGGCAACTTGATGTCTTTGGACTGTACAGACCGGGAAAGGGTAGCGCTGACGCTGATTCAGAATTATTTCATAAGATAATCAGCTATGTGGGAAACGATAAGGAAAGGAACGTGATTGTAGCGGGTGATCTCAATTTACCAAATATCAATTGGGAAGGAAATGCAAACGACAGGAAGCATGAACAACAAATGGCAAATAAGTTAATATGGGAAGGGCACCTGATTCAGAAAGTGATGGAACCAGCTAGAGGGAAGAATATTTTGGATGTGGTGCTGATAAAACCAGATGAGCTCTATAGAGAAACCGAAGTAACAGATGGTATTAGTGATCACGAGGCTGTTTTGTCGTAGTTAAAAATAAATGTGGAAGAAAGGAAGGTATTAAAATTAGGACTATTAGGCAGTACCATATGGCTGATAAAACAGGCATGAGGGAGTTTAAAAAAAGTAACTATGATCGCCGGAAAATGGTAAATAAAAATGTAAACAGACTCTGGGATGGGTTTAAAGCAATTGTTGAGGAATGTGAAAATAGGTTTGTACCTTTAAAGGTGGTAAGGTATGGTAAAGATCCACTATATTATAACAGAGAAGTAAAGAGACTAAGAAGGAGGTGCAGACTGGAAAGAAATAGAGTTAGAAATGGTTATGGAAGTAAGGAGAAATTGACGGAAATTACTAGGAAATTGAATCTAGCAGAGAAGACAGCTAAGGAAAGCATAATTGGTGGTCATACAAATTTTAGTGAAAAATGGAAGGTTATGTATAGGTACTTGAAGGCAGAAACAGGTTCAAAGAAGGACATTCCAGGAATCATTAATGAACAAGGGGAGTGTGTATGTGAGGATCTTCAAAAGGCAGAAGTATTCAGTCAGCTGTATGTAAAGATTGTTGGTTACAAGGATAATGTCCAGATAGGGGATGTGAGTAATACTAAAAAAGTATTAACATTTACCTATGATAACAATGAAATTTACAGTAAGATACAAAAGTTGAAAACTAGAAAAGCAGCTGGAATTGATAAGATTTCTGGGGATATACTAAAGGCAATGGATTGGGATATAGTACCATATCTGAAATACTTATTTGATTATTGTTTGGTTGAAGGAGCTATATCAAATGAATGGAGATTTGCTATAGTAGCCCCTGTGTATAAAGGAAAGGGTGATAGATGTAAGCTTTGGGAAAGCATTCTTTCTGATTATATTAGACATGTTTGCAAAATTAATAACTGGTTTGACTGAAGGCAGTTTGGGTTTAGGAAAGGTTATTCCACTGAAGCTCAGCCTGTAGAATTTCAGCAAGATATAGCAGATATCCTGGATTCAAGAGGTCAAATGGACTGTATTGCGATTGACCTATCTAAGGCATTTGATAGGGTAGATCATGGAAGACTACTGGCAAAAATGAGTGCTATTGGACTAGAAAAAAGAGTGACTGAATGGGTGGCTCTGTTTCTAGAAAATAGAACTCAGAGAATTAGAATAGGCGAAGCTTTATCTGACCCTGTAATAATTGAGAGGGGAATTCCTCAAGGCAGTATTATTGGACCTTTATATTTTCTTATATATATCAAAGATATGTAAAGAAGTGGAATCTGGGATAAGGCTGTTTGCAGATGATGTTATTTTGTACAGAGTAAAAAATAAGTTACAAGATTGTGAGCGGCTGCAGGGTGACCTCGATAGTGTTGTTAGATGGACGGTGGGCAATGGTATGAAGGTAAACGGAGTTAAAATTCAGGCTGTGAGTTTCACAAATAGGAAAAGTCCTCTCAGTTTTAATTACGGTGTTGATGGGGTGAAAGTTCCTTTTGGGGTTCATTGTAAGTACCTAGGTGTTAATATAAGAAAATATCTTCATTGGGGTAATCACATAAATATGATTATTAATGTAGGGTACAGATCTCTGCATATGGTTATGAGGGTATTTAGGGGTTGTATTGAGGATGTAAAGGAGAGGGCATATAAGTCTCTGGTAAGACCTCAACTAGAGTATGGTTCCAGTGTATGGGATCCTCACCAGGATTACTTGATTCAAGAACTGGAAAAAATCCAAAGAAAAGCAACTCGATTTGTTCTGGGTGATTTCCGACAATTGAGTAGCGTTACAAAAATGTTGCAAAGTTTGGGCTGGGAAGACTTGGGAGAAAGGAGACGAGCTGCTCGATTAAGTGGTATGTTCCGAGCTGACAGTGGAGAGATGGCGTGAGAGGACATCAGTTGACGAATAAGTCTGAGTGGTGTCTTTAAAAGTAGGAAAGATCACAATATGAAGATAAAGTTGGAATTCAAGAGGACAAATTGGGGCAAATATTCGTTTATAGGAAGGGGAGTTAGGGATTGGAATAACTTACCAAGGGAAATGTTCAATAATTTTCCAATTTCTTTGCGATCATTTAAGAAAAGGCTAGGAAAACAACAGATAGGGAATCTGCCACCTGGGCGACTGCCCTAAATGCAGATCAGTAGCGATTGAGTGATTGATTGAGTAAAAAAAACTAATACCGTCGGGGTCAGAAGAGAACGAGAGTTGACCAATTGAGGTCGGATAGAAAAGACGAATGCGAGGAGGCTGATACAAATACGTGGAAGCGCCAGACTCAGTTAGGGGCTTCATAGTCACTAACCCACGCCTCCAAGATGAAAGTCCCTTTTAGTCGCCTTTTACGACAGGTAGTAGTGCCAGACCTGTAGCTTAGATCCTTTCCAACAGAACAAAGTTACCTAGGCCACCATAGCTCAATTGGTAGCGCAACCGACGCGAATTCGGGAGGTTGTAGGTTCGGATCCCACTGGTGTCTGGTTGGCCATTTTTGTTCTGTACTTACACCTCTTCAACACGTACTAAATATACGGAACACGACCTAATAGGTTGAAAGTCGATTTCGAAATGTATACACCTTCAAGGCCATTATTTCAAATCAGTTTGCACCGCCGGTGCAGTGATGTGTTTGGCCAGGGCTCCAGCAGCATAGAACTCACTTCATGTCGCTCGGCCGTAATCATTTTGAGACCCTCTCGATAAGCCCTTTGACGCTCGACATTGGTGATTTTAGACTTTTCTGAATTGTAACAAGTCGCTCTATCCTCCTGAATGCGTTTCCCATAATTTTGAAGGTGTTTACTGTCTATATGTTATGATATGTTGCGAAAGAGGCAAATTTGTCGCATTTCTTCGCACAACAGTTTTCTCAAATATTCACTAATAATTTTTTTTGTAGAGTATGTGTAGAACCTGCTGAGAAAATCAAATGACACCTCACACGACGGAGTCTAGATATACACTGATTTTCAGCCGCGCGGCACGGCGCTTTTAGTACCACAAGAAGGCAGCATTATTGCATCACCCGATGACGTCATACCTAGTTCATACTTTCGTTGCTAGATACATTGGTATTTCCGTTTTAATATGAGATTCTGAACACTTGTCATCGTACATGTTATCTATAAATTATACCGATTTGGAATCTTCCAGGTTTTTGTAACGCTCATCTGTCCAAATACAGTTCCCAAACTGTAGACACGTATTCTACGCCGAAACTCTCCCCACCTCACACCACTGGTGAGGGGGAGGGGCGTACTGACAGACAGATATGAAATGACGTATGGTTTTTTTAGTGCCGGGAGTGTCCGAGGACATGTTCGGCTCGTCAGGTGCAGGTCTTTTGATTTGACTCCCGTAGGCGACCTGCGCGTCGTGATGAAGATGAAATGATGATTAAGACGACACACATACCCGCCCCCGTGCCAGCGGAATTAATCAACGATGGTTAAAATTCCCGACCCTGCCGGGAATCGAAGCCAAGACCCCTGTAACCAAAGGCCAGCACGCTAACCATTTGGCCATGGAGCCGGGTACTGAGAGTCAGAAATTAAGGAGGACCAAGAGTGGGATTTTATTCCACTTCTCTACATAATAATGTTACCTGAATTTGAGTACTTCCCGTTGTATCCCTCAAATAAGTCTTAACTTCGTAGCAGGACTCGAACCCGGGACAATATGTTGGACATGTACTCGCATAATCTCTAGACCACGGGATGCGTACATTTGCCACGTCTGCTTTCTTAATCTAATTTAATTTTATAACATTAAATCAACATAATGACCTTCAGCCACCCACCCAACTCTCCAACCCGAAATAATGCTAGGATTGTGCCTTACTTCGAGACATTTAGTTTGCAGATACCCGCCTCAGTGTAATAACACTGAGCTGGGGCCCTTGTCCTAACATTAACAAACGTAATTGTGTTTTTTGTTTTGTTTTTACAATTTGCTTTACATCACACCAACACAGATAGGTCTTATGGCGACGATGGGATAGGAGTGGGAAGGAAGCGGCCGTGGCTTTATTTAAGGTACAGAACCAGCATTTGCCTGGTGTGAAAATGGGAAACCACGGAAAACCATCTTCAGGGCTGCCGACAGTGGGGTTCGAACCCACTATTTCCCGGATACGAGCTATAAGTATGCGCCCCTAACCGTACGGCCAACTCGCCCGGTGTAATTGTCTTTAACAAGGGCATTCACCTTAACCCTGACCCTGTATGGGGTGTTAGAACAAGAGGGTCATCCTTTTCTCTCACTAGAATATTATTAAAGTCAAGGTTGAATTCGCACTGAGATAGATTTATGGGACTGACAGTATTCTTGTGTCTTGAACTAGTTCCAGGAAGAGTGCGTCATTCGGGGAGAGAGTTGCTCATCTCCGGCATCACCCCACGACACGGCTCATGGTATAGTCCGAGACAGCGGCCAGACCACAAGAACATCTGATGAGTTCATTTGAAACAGAGAAAGTCTACAGTATGTATCACTCCTTTCGTCAAACGACTAGTTCCAGCTATTGTGAACACGATAAAACCATTTTTATTGATGATTTAATGCATGTTTTACTGCGTTTTATCATTGCTATATTTGACGAAAAATGCCATAAAAGTATATTTTTGGTCATATTACTGTATAATTGTTTTTTATCTATCTTAAAGAATTGTTCAGATGTTTTGTGCAGGTAACACCAATTGATTTTGTTATTTTTTGGATTTGCTTTTCTTAAAAATGTTTCGTGGTTAAATGAAGTGTGACGGAGAAGTACGTTGTCAAAACACGAAGAACAAAACAATTTTAGGAATGTGGCCAGTTTACTGCTGGTTGGCCTCACCTCCAACCCCCTTACTTCACCAATCCCAAACATTCCCTGCCAAGTGCTTCCAACCCAGTTGTTGCCAGATAATAATTCTGAGAAGCCAGTGGAAGCATTAGTTGTGCGGAGGATAGATGTTAGACATGCGCCTGCGGAAACCGCTTTGTGGAGGTTTAGTTTAGAACTTTGGCCGTTAAGGTTATGTAGTCTATACTCGTAATATTGAAAGATGTGTAATGACAGTTCTTAGAGGGAGGTCCGTTTACTGCCTGCCTAGGTGGGGAGAAGGGAGTAGGGGGTATGGTTGTCATGGAAACGTGGGTGGGTCCACTGCAGTTGCCATGGAGATGAGCCAGCTGGCCGGCTCGTGCTGCTTGGAGTTGCCAAACCTCTCATGGTTTTGTACAACATAACACAGCGGTCCGAACGAACGAACGAACAAGTGAGCCGGAAGCGAGGGGAAGGAGAAAGGAATGCAGGAAAGAGCAATGGCTCCTCCCTCCAGCCCTATCTGTCAAAACGCTTATTGTAATATTACGAGTATAAGGTTCAATATTATGCGAGCAATCTCAAAGAATTATTGTTCAAAGGGAGGATCTAACCGACCAGGGGTCAAAAATTAGAAATTTAAACAATTACGTTTTATGAAGTGATTACGTTTTCTTTACATTGTGTGAAATTTTCAACCTTGTAGCCCAACGGGATAGATTTTTAAAAATGACCTAATATTTTTTTACTACATTAATAGGACCACGCCATTAGGAGCTTTAACCGGTGATTTCTAAGCTTCAACTTTTCACCACATAGGTACTATTTCTTCTGAAACTATGTGTTAATGGTTTGGCATTTTCGGTAATTCTAAATAATGAGTTGGTAAATGGTTTCATGAAGTATATTATTTGGATTTCCATAGATTCTAAAGGATATTTATTGTGGTATTTTACGATTAGTTCCTGTTTTCAAAATTTAAATCACCACATAAATGTTATTACTACATACATTTTCGTAATTATTCATGACGTTTAAGACAAATATGTATAATTTAAGCCTGAAAATCGTAGCTCAAGTAAAAATAATGAGGTATTGTATTATATATTCCTCGCATTTAATATTTTATTAAACTTAAATTTAGTTATTATCAAGATATAATTCACCTCCCATTTAGATACAATTGGCTTTACGTCGCAACGACACAGATAGGTCTTATGGCGACGAAGGGATAGAAAAGACCTAGGAGTAGGAAGGAAACGGCCGTGGCCTTAATTAAGGTACAGCCCCAGCATTTGCCTGGTGTGCAAATGTGAAACTACGGAAAATTCTCTTCAGGGCTGCCGACAGTGGAGTTCGCACCCACTATCTCCCGGATGCAAGCTTACAGCCGCGCGGCCCTAACCGCACGGCCAACTTGCCCGCTCTCCCATGTAGATACAAACTCTGCGGATACTCACAAAAAACATTATATGTATGAGTTCAATTGTTTCTGAGAAAACTGCACCTGAGAGAAACCTACACAGCACCATGTGCTTTCCGTTTTTATGTTGAGCTACTGTACCTATTGCAGGTCATACAATGGACCTTTGTCCTGCCACATATTTTTTCAACAGAGGTGTCTAACTCTATCATATAATACGTGAAGTATACAGAGTGAAGCGAAATTCGCGCACTCGGGCTTCGCAGCGCGACTCCTCACATACCAGCAATAAAAAAAATGCCTGTCACAAAAGTTCGTCCTGCGAGTATATCCGGCAGAAAAAGGACGTTGAAGAGTGGCAATCTGGCAACACTGTAACCACATGTAGGGTAACTACCTCTGTCGTCACGTTTTAGTCGTGCTGTACAGTTGGTGCAGTGGAGAAAATTTGGGGTTAGTATGCAGGAGGTCGAGGGTTCGATCCTGCGTTGAGGCGGATGTTTTTTATTTCGTAAATGTAGTCCAGGTGGTATTGTCTCTGGCATCTTAATCGTCAACAGCGAGTAAATTCACGCCCACGACGTGAAAAGGGCGTCTTTCTAAGCTGGCCAATGAAAACGATTGTTCGTCTGTTTCTAGGATCGTAGTATGTAAGTGCTAATGGTTTCTAGAGGACCCGCTGCAATCGCTGTTACGAAATTTCGCGGTTTTGTCAAAGAGTTTGGTGAAAAATATTTTAGTAATGATGGGGAAATTTTATTTTGCAAAATTTATGAGATGAAAGTTACGGATCAGAAACGTTTCACTATCTATCTCTATCTTCTATCTTAATCTGTTTACCCTCCAGGGTCGGTTTTTTCCTCGGACTCAGCGAGGGATCCCACCTCTACCGCCTCAAGGGCAGTGTCCTGGAGCTTCAGACTTTGGGTCGGGGGATACAACTGTGAAGAATGACCAGTACCTCGCTCAGGCGGCCTCACCTGCTATGCTGAACAGGGGCCTTGTGGAGGGATGGGAAGATTGGAAGGGATAGACAAGGAAGAGGGAAGGAAGCGGCCGAGGCCTTAAGTGAGGTACCATCCCGGCATTTGCCTGGAGGAGAAGTGGGAAACCACGGAAAACCACTTCCAGGATGGGTGAGGTGGGAATCGAACCCACCTCTACTCAGTTGACCTCCCGATGCTGAGTAGACTCCGTTCCAGCCCCCGTACCACTTTTCAAATTTCGTGGCAGAGCCGGGAATCAAACCCGGACCTCCGGGGGTGGCAGCTAATCACTCTAACCACTACACCACAGAGGCGGACAGAAACGTTTCACAATCCAACAAAATTGTAATACTGCAAGATTTATTTATTTATTTATTTATTTATTTATTTATTTATTTATTTATTTGCTTTACGTCGCACCGACACAGATATGTCTTATGGCGACGATAGGAGAGGAAAGGCCTAGGAAGTGGAAGGAAGCGTCCGTGGCCTTAATTAAGGTACAGCCCCAGCATTTGCCTGGTGTGAAAATGGGAAACCACGGAAAACCATCTTCAGGGCTGCCGACAGTGGGGCTCGAACCCACTATCTCCCGATTACTGGATACTGGCCGCACTTAAGCGACTGCAGCTATCGAGCTCGGTCTGCAACATATAAAAGCTGTTTCGTTGAATGGTGAATAAAATATTTTAATTTATTAATAATAGTTAAATGTTTCTACGTGTTTGCATATTTTAAACTGAGACACAGTGATTAATTTTAAAGGAAAGGTGTTGGGAAATAAAGTAAGAGCGAGACCCAGAAAGTCACATTTCAGAGGATTTAAAGAAAGAGATAACTTACAGGGGAGAGGCAAAAACTAGCTGAAGGTGAAGGAAAATAGTTGCAGTGACCAGTCGTAGTCTTCAGAACATGATGATGACCAAAACAATTATTTTAACCCGCTATGACCAAGAATTTGTCTTGTTTTTACGTTAATTTATTTACCACTTTTGGGGTTTTGACATTAAGACCAACAAGATGAACTTAGCTGACGTTGAAAGATCAGTATATTCTCAATAACACAAGAATGCAGAACTGTTATCTCTTTCTACATTGACTATTCATGGGTAGTCCAGGAATCCTGATCTCGTGATGATAATTTTATTGGTGTTACGTCCCACTAAGTATTTTAACGGTTTTCAGAAACGCCGAAGTCTCACAATTTTGTCGCGCATGTTTTTTTTTTGGGGGGGGGGGGGTATGTATCGGTAAATGTACCGACAAGAAGCTGACGTACTTGAAATACCAACGGAATGAGATGGGCTCGAAACCACCAACTGGGACTCAAAAGGCCAGCAGTCCACCATCCGAACCATTCAGCCCGGCTCCTCATCTCGAATGACTGTGTAGGTGACAAGGAAACTCCATGATGTAATCTATTAAGGACACAGGAGGGCGACAAGGTAATTTATGCTCCTGCGTATCATCCGTGGTTAGCGGACGGTAGTGGATTTTTATCAGGTTTATAGAAACAACCCGTGGTTTTTCGTTTGACCCAGTGTGCCCAACTGTTTGTGCGGCGTAGCAGCGGAATACAAAAAATGAATGAAAGGTAGCGAAATTTCCTAATCATACATTTTTGCCAGCAAAATTTCTTAATTTGGAAAATTTTCCGTTGTACACTTTATCAATCGCAGCAATAAGATATTTTTCTTCTTTTTCATAAACTTCTTCTTCTTATCCTTCTGCTCTTGACCTTTACAATGTTCAAGCATCCTAACACCAACTCTGGTCAATGAGGAAAATTACTTACACTAGTTTTAATATTGTGCTAGCCGGGCTGAGTGGCTCAGACGTGCAGTCGGCACGTGATATGGATTTGAACCAGTTTGACGGCTGGATCCCCTTCCTGTTTGAACCCTTTGTGGAGAGATATATTTACCATTGTGTGTGTTTTGTGGTGGTTAGCAATTTTTCGTATTTTGTATGTATATGAAGGGAAGTGTATTAAGACGAATACAAACACCCAGTTCCCAAAACCAGAGGAATTCTTTATTATTATTATTATTATTATTATTATTATTATTATTATTATTATTATTATTATTATTATTATTATTATTATTATTATTATTATTTCCGTCCAGATCTACAGTATTTCCTACCTTAGTGATCCTTAATGGAGAGAAATAATATTGCCCAACCTAGGCGAACATCTTCAACTTTTTCTCTCCTAGATAACATAATAATGTGATAATAATAAATACGAATACTAGTATACATGAACTACCAAATAATATATACAAAGGAAGTTAATTGTTACAGTGGGCCCTCCACGCAGTGATCACTGCGCAGTGGAGCATGGTATTTACCAGCTATTCGGCGATTGCCAGAGATTCGCGAGGCTACTCGCAAACGTAGTAAGAGTTTGGGATAAAAGGGATAATTGCTCTCCCCTGCAGTAATAACTGCTGACTGGAGCCTGACGATTAACAGAAGAATAACTGTAGTGTGGCTAGTGGGCCCTCCCCGCCGCGATCACTGCGCGGTTGAGTCTAAACCAGAGGAATTAACCATACGCAGATACAATTCTCGCACTTAAGACCAGTACGCTGGCCATTCAGTCAAGAAGCAGGACAGCAGCGAAATATAATTTAACAATGTTATTGTTTTTACGTCCCACTAACTACTTTTTGGTGGTTTTCAGAGAGGCCGATGTGCCGGAATTTTGTCCCGCAGGAGTTCATACACGTGGCAGTAAATCTACCAACACGAGGGGGGCGTATTTGAGCACCTTTGAATACCACTGAACTGAAGCAGGATTGAACCTGCTAAGTTGGGGTCAGTAGGCCAGCGCCTAAATCGTCTGAGCCACTCAGTAGGCCAGCGCAATATAAGTATTTAAAGTAGTGCAAGTAATTTTCCTCATTGATCAGAGATGGTGTTAGGATGCTTGAATATTGTAAAACGTAAGATATCTTTGCTTTTTTTTCCGATTGGCTACGTTCAGTATTCATGATGTTTTTTATTTTTATAAAATGCTATTTGTTCGGGGCGTCGACCTATAGAGATCTTTTGCCCCTACTTGCACCATATATGAACCTGCGTGTAATTGTAATGTAAGGAAAGGAACACCCAGTCCCCAGGCCAGGGATATTAATCATATACAATTAAAAAACCCTCCCCCAGCTGGGAATCGAATCCGGAGCCGCCGGGTTACAGGCGGACGCGTTACCCCCTACACCGCGGGGTCGGACTTCGTGGTGGTTACTGCTAACACAGTACAGTGTTCAGCAGTGTTATCGAGCGGTTAATTATATTGTATTTAGATTGATTGTTTCTTCAATCTTGATAACGGAAAAGGAAGACTCAACAACAGGTTAGCAATATTTCAGAGGCCATTTACAAGTAAATATTAACTAGTTGGTACTGAAGAATCACTACTCAACAAATTTGAGCTTTTTTCTTTCTTTCTTTTCTCTTAATCTGTTTACCGTCCAAGGTTGGTTTTTCCCTCGGATTCAGCGAGGGATCCCACCTCTACCGCCTCAAGGGCAGTGTCCTGGAGTTTCAGACTCTGGGTCTGGAGATACAACTGGGGAGGATGACCATTACCTCGCCCAGGCGGCCTCACCTGCTATGCTGAACAGGGGCCTTGCGGGGGGATGGGAAGTTTGGAAGGGATAGACAAGGAAGAGGGAAGGAAGCGGCCGAGGCCTTACCATCCCGGCATTTGCCTGGAGGAGAAGTGGGAAACCACGGAAAACCACTTCCAGTATGGCTGAGGTGGGAATCGAACCCCCCTCTACTCAGTTGACCTCCCGAGGCTGAGTGGACTGCGTTCCAACCCTCGTACCACTTTTCAAATTTCGTGGCAGAGCCGGGAATCGAATCCGGGCCTCCGGGGATGGCAGCTAATCACACTAACCACTACTCCACAGAGGCGGACACTTTTTTCTCATAACATTAATAAAATAGGCTGATCTTAACTAATTTGCATGCGCTGAACACGAAAATGACAGTGAAAAGTAACACGTAACCTTTTTGTGTTATATAATTTACTTGATACATTGAATAAATCAGGATTTTTGATCTATTAAAATTACTTTGTTCTCATTTTTTATGAACATTTTCCAGGGTAGCTTAGATATGATAGAACTGGTATATTAATAGCTGACCAGCTATTAAGACATAAAACTACTCTTCATGCGATAAAATAGATAAAAATACCTTACTTTTTCTCTTATGTGAACTGGAATCTTCCCTTTGTAAAAACCAGCAATAATCGCCCATCATATGAGGATTCCATCTTCCTTGATACCGTTGCTGCATTGTAGCAATGTTTTGGTGAAATCGCTCTCTCTGCTCATCACTTAGAGCTCCAAATGTGAATGTAAGAAGTGGATCTTCAGTGACATACGGCAGCCCATTTCTTCGTAGTTTCTTAGTAACGTCTCTATTAATTGACGATAATTCTTCCTCGTAATTCCCTAAAACTCCTTTGACAACAGATGCAGAAAATTTCAATGTTCGTTATTCCTTAGGTTAAGTTTTTCTCAAAAATGCTGTCCTTCAAAAGTTTTCTAATTTGTGCACCGACAAATATGCCTTCTTTTAATTTAGCATCACTGATTTTAGGAACAGGGTCTTTAAGTATTGAAAGGATTCTCCACTCTTATCTAGAGCTTTCACAAAAATTTTAATTAGCCCTAGTTTTATATACAGAGGCGGAAGAAGTACTTTTTCACGTTGCACTAGTTGAGGATATTTAATATTATGCTCACCAGGAATATAACCTTTTCTGATAGGCCAGTCCTTCACCACATAATGCTGTGCTGTTGCTCGACTGTCCCACAAACTTAAAAAACAACAAAAAATATTAAATCCTCCTTGTAATCCAAGCAACAAAGCTATTACTTTCACATCGCCACAAATTGCCCAACGATGTTCATTATAATTTTCTGCATTCAAAATTAGAGACATAATTTTCTTCCAAGGCAACTGAATGAGCCACTGGAATGTAAGGTTTCGTATTGCCACTGTGTAATAAAACTGCTGCTTGCATCCGGGAGATCGTGGGTTCGAGCCCCACGATCGGCAGCCCTGAAGATGGTTTTCCGTGGTTTCCCATTTTCACATCAGGCAAATGCTGGGGCTGTATCTTAATTAAGACCACGGCCGCTTCCTTCCAACTTCTAGGCCTTTCCTGTCCCATCGTCGCCATAAGACCTATCTGTGTCGGCGACGTAAAGCAAAAAAACTGCTTTTAAGCTTAGTTTTGATGATTCGATGAACAGTCTCCATTCTTCTCGAATGTATTCAATTCATCCATCAGCCCGATCATATTTTTGCACGCACAAACAGAATTTTCCATAGCAAAATACGTAGTCAGCTTAACATTCTGTTTTCTGAACACTGAAATGTTACAGAAAGAGATATACTGATAATTTCCATTCTTGTAATCTAGAACCCAATAGTTCAGCATGTTGCTTGGAAAGACCTAAAACCCTAACTAGATCATTACGTTCTACCTCTCGTACCAGATGAAGTGTTTTGTGATGTTCGGGAATGTAGGTAGGATCAGCGGAAGCTGAAGGGTAGTCTGAGGATTCTGATAGTTCGTGTTCCTCTTGAATGACATAATCTTCCCCACTGGGTGGGGAGGAATAGGGACGGGAAGCTCTGGACAGGTTACGTCTCAAAACTCACGAGTGTCAAAACTAACGGGCTATAATTAGTAACAAATAGTATCAAAACTCACAACTATAAACTGGTAGCTAAAGTAAACATTCTAATGAGTCTCAAAATTCATGAATCCGGACAGCAGGTGCTTGCGATAACTGCAGGAGGGATGAGGTGCGCGGCGACTCACCTTCCCTTCAACCCATGTTTTTCCACCGACTTAGGGCAGTCACCCTGGTTGCAGAATACCTATCAGTTGTTTATCTTGTCTTTTCTTAAATCATTTAAGAGCCCTCGGGACCCCTTTTTAGTCGCTTATTACGACAGGCAGGGGATACTGTGAATGTTATTCTGCCACCCCAACCCACAGGGGAAAAGTAATGGTTAGTGAATGAAAGAGGCTGAGGTATATTATAATCATTATTTTAAAAATATTTTGCAGTTGTCTTAAAGTTAATACAATGCTTTTTTTTTCCTTTTCACGTAAATTTATAATAATGACGTGTGGCCTCCGGAGAAGTCTGGTGCAGGTCTTTAAAGTTGACGCCGTACAGGCGACCTGCACGTCTGTGAGGATGGAGTCTAATGCTGAAGACGGCACGAACGCCCTGTCCCTGAGCTACAGGAATTAACTAATGAAAGTTAAAATCTCCCACCCGACCGGAAACCGAACCCGGGACCCCTTAGATCCCTTGTACCAAAGGCCAGCATGCTAACCATTTAAAGTAGGTACAGTATATTACCCGCTGCTAGTTAAAAGAAACTGTCAGTTGGTAGTACTGGGGCTTAGTTCCATTATGCGGCCAGAAGGCGGCATTTACTTGAATAAGGAATTTTATTTAGAGATATTAGAGATCAAGACAGTTAATTCACTCATTTAGTTTAAACATTTGGAGATTCGTTTGGAAAAAGGCGTATTTCTATTCGTCGTAAGCGTTCATCTATTCGCTTACTTCATTCGGTTATCTACCAGACACATTTAAACCAAAAAGAAAAATATTCATGACGCATCCGATTATTCTGCGCGATATAACTGAATGATATTTGAAACTCATTCCGTTATTTGATTTGATTATTCATTCAATTATTTAATCGGATGGAAGTTATTTGATTATTGAAAGCATTCCATTATCCCATTACTAATAGGGTGGACATTTATCCATTCAAAGAAGAACTGGCCCTGCTAGTGAGTTTTGAGACTGGCTCAGGTAGAGAAACTTGTTCTTACTAATCCTCTTACAGGAATTCGTGAGTTTTGAGACTGGCCCAGGTAGAGAAACTTGTTCTTTCTAATCCTCTTCCTGGAATTCGTGAGTTTTGAGACTCGTGAGTTTTGAAACTCGTGAGTTTTGAGACAACACGTCTGGACAATGTGGCACGGGTCTTGTGGCTGAAGGCAGATTAGGATACACAATGTTACCTTTAGTTTTCCTTGAAAAATCCCTGTTTTGGAAATACATAAGTAACAATTTTCCATATGACTGGTAGGCTGTCGCCAAATCATTGGAACAGCAAAAGGCATATAGTTATTTTCCCCCCTCAAGCACTCTATTAAACTTCACGTAACACGTTACACAACACACGTGTGGGGCCCAATTTTTATCTTGATCACCCACTTTAAGCCAAAATACAAGTAATATGCTTTTTTTACATTGTCTGTAATTGATCGAAGTTGTGATTTCAAAGTTAATTCCCTACAAACACAGCAGAAACTATTTGGAGAATTTTTACATGAACGACGATTGCGATCCATTTAACACTATTGCAGAATAACTAGTACCGCTCACACCTCCACAGTCAGAACTAAACGTTTCTTGTCTCACAATACAACAGCAAGCAACCGTTTTTTCACAACGGCAAGCAAACTCTTTCCATTAGTCAGTTATAGGCGGGTGTGCCTACCCTCCGTGCAGACGCATAATAAGGGTAACAAAACAATAAACCACCACACTCATTCAAACCACAAAAGGGAAAGTATGTTTCAAATGGTACTTTAAAAGAACGGAAATTATACTGTACCTATTTGTGTAAAAGATCGATGTTAAAGAACATAACCTCTTTCAAAGGGTAAATTTTAACACATTTTTATAAGATTCGCTAACTAAAAATATGAGTTTATAAAAAATGTGACGTGTAGGCAATTTTCCAAGGCCATATTGGTAATCAGGACATACAAATCACCTAAAAATAGTTATGAAATGTTATGAAAGCCTTGTTGAGTACTGTGTAGTGTGTTAATCTTTTTGAAATCGAGCAAATGGCCGCGCGGTTTGGGTCACGTAGCTGTCAGCTTGCAGTCGGGAAGTAGTGGGTTCGTACTCCACTGTCGGCAACCCTGAAGATGGTTTTCCGTAGTTTCCTTTTTCACACGAGACAAATGCTTGGGCTGTACCTTAATTCAGGCGACGTTCGGTTCCTTCCCATTTCTAGTCCTTTCGTATCCCATCGTTGCCATAAGACCTATCTGTAAAGCGACGTAAAGCAAATTGAAAAAAAAAAGCTGATTTTCTGAAAACACGTTTTATTTTGCAGGTTTTTATTTTTGAAATCTTCCAAAAAAGAAACTTAAGTATAGAAATGAGTTAACGAAGCACGAAAAACGAGGGGAAAACTTATTTTCTCCTACCTAGTTAAAGTAACCTATTTCTAATAAATCTGATTAAATGTTACTTTGCTTTTTAAGATGACTTGGTAAAATTATGAATTTCAAATTATGTTTAGAAAATTGTTATCAGAGTAACTTTTATTAAACTTACAATTACTATTATGTTTATTCATTGTAGCGGAATTCTAGCCGTTCTGTAGGGAATTTTCAACTTATAGAGTTGGGCATATTGGTTTGGCTGCACTGATAATGGATTAGGGAGAGAAATGAAATGAAATGTCGTATGGCTTTTAGTGCCGGGTGTCCGAGGACATGTTCGGCTCACTAGGTGCAGGTCTTTCGATTTGACACCCGTAGGCGACCTGCGCGTCATGATGAGGATGAAATGATGATGAAGACGACACATACACCCAGTCCCCGTGCTAGAGAAATTAACCAATGATGGTTAAAATTCCCTACCCTACCGGGAGTCGAACCCGGGACCCCTGTGACCAAAGGCCAGCACGCTAACCATTTAGCCATTGAGCAGGGAGAGAAAGCTTCAGCACGATAGATCCTGCCGATGGGAGAGACACGTGGCTGTAGTAATCCAAACGATGTTGTTGTATATTGCTGTTTCAAATTTAGAAGTTAAGGTTATTCTGGTCTCGGGATGAACACGAGGGGAGAAACCCACTGTAAACAGTTCGTTCTTTAGAATGACGACTGTCACGTCATTTGTGAGGAATTGACATTTCATTGCCCTCTTCTGTCTCATGTGACAAACCAACCGCCTCTTGAGCTTTTGTGAACATGTTTTCTGGTAAATTCTGCTTCACGATGGCTAAATAGGTTGGGAAGAAAGAGACTGCGTTGGGCAATGTGTGTAAATTATTATAAATAAGCAGGACTGGAAAGGAAAATGAAAAAATAGGAGTCAGTAAAATTTCTTGGGAGTCAGGCTTAAAAGTAAAATTCAATTCCTTATCTATATAGTATTAAATAGTTCGATCCCATCACAGAACTCCAGCCATCACCTCTGCTTCCTTCTTATTTGATCCTCCTAACATGTCTATATTCCTTTGTTTGAAAATACCAATGCTCGTTTGATTTTGTCGGTCCAAAATCTTCTAGGCTTGGGCCATGCATAACAATCATCGTTAGAAGACGTACTTTCATACTAAATCCCAAATAATACTTACGATAGAGTAGTGCAGTAGGCCTAGGTCAAGAACATAACAGAGAAAATCTGGCGTCCAGACAGACAGCTTAGCTTTTCAATGAAATGTAACGAGCGATTATGTGATATATCAATCGCTCATGTAGATTCTGGTCACTGTTCAATTGTAGCCGATGCTTTATAAACTTATAATACCGAGCTCGATAGCTGCAGTCGCTTAAGTGCGGCCAGTATCCAGTATTCGGGAGATAGTAGGTTCGAACCCCACTGTCGGCAGCCCTGAAAATGGTTTTCCGTGGTTTCCCATTTTCACACCAGGCAAATGCTGTACCTTAATTAAGGCCACGGCCGCTTCCTTCCCACTCCTAGCCCTTTCCTGTCCCATCGTCGCCGTAAGACCTATCTGTGTCGGTGCGACGTAAAACAACTAGCAAAAAAAATAAAAAATAAAAAAAACTTATAATCTTTATCTTCAGAAACACTAGAGAAATGGCAGCAACAGGACCGTAAAACAAGATAAACACTACTTAAAAACTAATTTCACAGTTAACCTTTTTTAAACACAACCAAATTATTTATTATATATTATTATTGACAGAGTGGAAAGAAATTCCGAGAATATTGTGTTGCCGCCAGACTGGAATTTATTTTTCATAATTACATTTTTTGTCGCCTGGAATATCCATTCATTACGGAGGGTCATGATAGCCAAGTGACTTTGTTACTAGTATCTCACTAAGGTGATCGCGGTTGAAATCCCGGCCAATGCACTTGTGATTTTCGAAATGAAACGTCACGTCTCTATGGTTCGGATTCCACGAACAATTGGAGGTCCCGTGGCTATGATCACGATATCAACGGTCACATCAAAAATGGTGTAAAATTTCCCTCAAATTGATGACGATTAATTCGCATCTAATGGATCCATTTTTCGAGTGACATCTATATAGAATTTGGAGTCGATTCAATTCATCGAAAGGAGGAAGCTGACTCAGGGCCTATGAAAGTACCACGAATGAAACAATAATATCTCTAGAGTATGATGAGATGAGACCTCTTTGATAAAAAGAACTTTCTATACAATATCTCTCAGTCATGGCCATCCATCAATACTTCACATCACAACCTGCACGGTTGTTAGGTAACATCGCGTCAAACATTCTGTACAGCTAATTTCGTGACGCAAATTTTCAGACGATCCCCAGCGATAAGATATATTTATGTCAACTAAAGGTTTGATTTGTTTCTTACATCATTTTTGGCCTCGTTATTAACCTTCTCGTGCATGAACACTTCGGTCTTGGAGTTCTTGTGCATTTTTATGCAATATTTTTATTTGATTACATTTTCTCTATCACCTATTCAGCTTCACAGTCAATCTTAACACATACACCAGTGATGCCTTAGGTTTTTTTTCCCCATAAGAGACGGCAAAATACCTCTACAACCAAATGTACTCCTTCCACCCCATCAACATCGACGCATACCAACCACCGTTTAATTTCCGTCTGCCTTCCTCATCCAGTTATCACAGGCTTCAAGAGTACCTCTGGCTCAACCTCAGAGACATAACCGACCAGCGGTATTTTTATGGATTATTTATTATTTGATTACATTTTCCCTATCACCTATTTGAATTCACAAGCAATCTAACACATATACCAGTGATGCCTTAGTTTTTTTTTTTTTCATAACAGACGGCAAAACAGACCTATAACCAAATGTACTCTTTCCACTCCGTCAACATCGACGCGTAGCGATTCATGCACGAGAGGGTTAAGTAACATCAGTGGCGTGCACCTAATGAAGCACTGCTTCACTAAGCTAAAACAACATTCAAATAGGTTTCAAATAGGCCTATCCTTTAAAGTGAAGTATTGTTTGCTATTTTATCTTCTTGGAGTTCTCGGATTTTTTTTCATCCGTGAGTAAAAACTTTGCTTCAGTTAGCGCTAAAAGGTAACATAGTGAAGCTATAGGAGTTTACTCCTACAACGTCCTATGCCCTAAAAACATTGCCAATAATCAGTATTCATCAAAGAGGCTGCATTTCGAACTGAAGCATGCATTATCCGGTAGTGCTGCAGTTCCTTCGTTCATCACCAGACCACGGCAGGTTACGGTCGTAAGGATATTCACTAGTGTATGGAGTCGAGGACAATAACCGGGTTGCAATGACGCTAAGCCAACACTGAACAATGAGGGACCCAACAGTAACGGGTTGTCGTTCTTACAGTGAAGAAGCTTTGTTTTTACAATTTGCTTTACGTCGCACCGACACAGGTACGGTAGGTCTTAGGGGATAGGACTAGGAGTGAGAAGGAAGCAGCCGTGGCCTTAATTAAGGTACAGCTCCAGTATTTGCCTGGTGTGAAAATGGAAAATCACGGAAAACCGTCTGCAAGGCTGCCGACAGTGGGGTTCGAACCCGCTACCTCCCGAGTGGAAGCTCCACAGCTGCGCAGTCCTAATCGCATGACCAACTCACTCGGTCAGTGAAGAAGCGCTGGTACCACCAGGCCTGTACGGATGTGAGTTCATAGACACAACACATACAACACTCTCAAATTAAAAAAAAAAAATGCATGTCAGTAGTCGAATATATAAAATTAATACTATTATATTTCACTGGAAGCCTCCGTGGCTCAGACGGCAGCGCGTCGGCCTCTCACCGCTGGATACCGTGGTTCAAATCCCGGTCGCTCCATGTAAGATGTGTGCTGGACAAAGCGGAGGCGGGACAGTTTTTCTCCGGGTACTCCGGTTTTCCCTGTCATCTTTCATTCCAGCAACACTCTCCATTCTCATTTCATAGCATCTATCAGTCATTAATAAACCACTTTGGCCTCTATCCGCTTCATTCATTCCATCCCTGACCCGGTCAATGACTGGAATTTTATAAAATTTCTTCAGATTATATTGGATTCCTTTCCCCATTACAGTATTTATAATTTGTACTTTGATCACATTTCTTACCTGATATCTTAAAAGTATTTCGTAATTGTGGTTATGCAGGATATAAGCTATAATTTTTCGAATTTGTTTCTTGTTGCTTGAATTAAGTGCTTCGCCTGCGTAGAGGGTCACCGCACGTCAGTGAGTAACACTGCTACAGTGCTGGCAGGCGAGAGTTATCTAGAGATAACGAGTACACATCGATAATTATGAGCAGAATAGAAGAGAATAAAAATAATCCCCTTCCCTAGTTCAAATAACTAGAAACTGAAACAGTCTCTAGGCCTATATCATTTTCTGATGCCGTCTCTTCATAGAAGAATGACGACCATCCTGAGGTATGTTGCCCTATTTTGAGTTTCCTGAAGGTCGGCGGTTGCAGTGTGGGCTTCGGCCTACAAGTGGCCACGGCTGATCCGTCGTCCGACAGCTCTGCACTCCGACCGAACTGAGCAGAGGAGAGGTGGCCGCGGCTGGTCTCCACCATCGGCTGTCCTGAGAATGGTTTTCCGCGGTTTTCAATTCTCCCACACTAAGGTGAATGCCAGGACAGTTCCTAGTATAGGCCACGGCCACCAACCCTCTCACCTTCACCACAGATCTCCCGGCCTGAGAGACGGCATGAAAACATTGAGTAGTAGTAGTAGTTATTCCTTGATCACTGAGCATTTATAGCTTGAAAAAGAGCTCTGCATTTGGGAGTCGGTGGGCTGGTCCACCGTCGGCTGTCTTGAGAATGGTTTTTCGTGGTTTTCCATCACCCTGATAGAGTACTGAATGAAAGCTTGTGGTAGGTAGGCTTCCTGAATCAGGGTTGCCATACCGAAGTTCCGAGTCCGGGATATAGCCTAATATTCTCTACCTGCATCGACATCTCCCTTCTACCGCCTTCTAGGCTCAGTTGTATTAGGCCGCACTTCTCTTTTGGAAGATGAGACCGAATTAGGCTGCTTTCCTATGTTTTACGGCGGTTGAGACTTTTCAGCGACAGTGTAACTCCTCTTTAATGACGTGTTTTACCAATGAAATCTTGAACATTTTGCGATATATCAACATTCCAAAAGCCTGCAGCCGGTTCAGTGACGAAATCTTTAGTGTCCATCCTTCGATACCATAAAGCATAAAACACTTCACGACACACCAACGAATTTCGATACGGAGATCACAGTTGCACACAAGATGTTTTAACTTCAGATACACACTTCTTGCAGTGCCGATTCTGATTTTGATTTCTACCCCCGGGTCTCGTTCTTGTGTTAGCCAGCATTTTAAATGTGACACTCTTTCAATAACAATATGTACGTAGGTACGTGCATGCTATAACAACTATAACTTTTAGTATTGGTCCTAATTTATATGCAATACGGCAATTATATAGAAACAGTGGTATTCACAACTAAAAGCAAAGACATCTCCGTACAGGTCAAGAAGGCCCTTGGAGGGGTGGTAGGTAAAGGCTTCCACTATCAGTAACCTCGGCACTTGAGGGGGTAGAGTGATTAGCTCTACGCCCGGCCGCTTTTGCCCCCTGGAATTAACCTGGTACTCATTTCTGGTGTAGGCTGAGTGAACCTCAAGACCATATGCACCCCCAGGAAATGAAAATCTTGTTTCTTAAATTTTACGACTTCCTGGTGGGGAATCGAACCCACGTCCTCGGCCAGGCAGCTCCTGAATGTTGTTGAAAGGTCATATTTTTTCCTTTACTTCAGAACGTTGTTCAGTAGTATAGAAATTCATTCAGCGATATAGAGCAGGATAATAACGCATTCTGGGCCGATGACCTTAGATGTTAGGCCCCTTTAAACAACAAGCATCATCATCAATTTTGCATTCTTTTGCATTTTGGCGATTTGGGATGATCAGTTATTATTGTATTTTCCAATAAGGCTAAGCATTTTGAAGAATTTTTAAATCATTTTAATTTTTTCTCTATACATTCATACATATTCTTTATTGTCAGATATAGTTACATTTGCGCATTATCCTTTATGTACAAGCAAACTGATCAGCAGTTGTTGGCGACTAAGGGAGGGTACGGAAAGATTTTAAACCCATGAGTCTTGTGTTTCCGAGATATGTGTAGGAACACAATTTTCTTAACGTGTGTCAAACACAAGGAATGCACCAGCCTTCGCACCCGCCTCTACAGCCAGGTTTACTATTTGCTTTACGTCGTACTGACACAGATAGGATTTATGGTGACGATGGCATAGGAAAGGGCTAGGAGTGGGAAGGAAGAAGCCATGGCCTTAATTAAGGTAGAGCCCCAGCATTTTCCTGGTGTGAAAATGGGAACCCCACGGCTGCCAACAATGGGGTACGAACCCATTATCTCCCGAATGCAATCTCACAGCTGCGCGCCCCTAACCGCACGGCCAATTCGCTTGGTCTACAGCCAGAAATTCACCCTCATGTACCTCAAGACAAAGAATGGAAAGGAGAAGGGATTGGAAACAAATTAACTTCCCGTTTCAGTGCAGAATTATCTTCCCAGTGTGTACTGTAGTTCTGTGCAAGAAAAATGCCAAAGCTGAAACCACCACAAAGTGTATTTTTAAATCAGCTCGTGAATGTATGTGTGACGTGTTTACGGGCGTGTTTTATTTTGTAACTTCTGCATTGTTATGTGAGTGCGGAAAGAAGTTTGTTGTACAGCTGCACATTAAACGAGAAAACCATCTGCAAGCTGTAACAAGTCCGAAGAAGAAAAAGTGTTCCCATGTTCTTCGGTGACAAAGTGCTAGCACTGCATCCGGCAAATCATTATGTCCATATTAAATACACTCCCAAGTAAATTAGAAGTCGGTAGATGCAGAGTGGGTCTCGGTCCAATAGCTCTGCACTCTGACCGGCCAACCGAACAGAAGGGTGGCCACGGCTCTACCGTGGCTCTACGCCTCTGCATTCGGGAGACGGGAAAGGGCTAGACCTCACGGCTGGTTTCTACCGTCGGCTGCCCTGAGAATGGTTTTCCGTGATTTTTCATCCTCCTGCACTAAGGCGAATGCCGGGACAGTTCCTAGTATAGGCCACGGCCGCCAACCCCCTCACCTTCTCGAGCATCTCCTTCGCCGTAACAAATTTCCCGACCTGAGAGACGGCGTTACCGTCTAAGAGGCCCGCCTCCCCCTTCAGGGGAAGAATGAAAACATTTTACTAGTAGTAATTAGGATATATTTATTTCTGTAAAAACTAGAGCTGTGCAGTGAATAGAACAGGGATATATTACTTGTAAAACCATTGTTACACACTCACCATAATTCAGTTTGGTCAAATATCTTTAAATTAATTTTTGCTTATTTTTTAGAATTTTCCATAAATTTAAGGGCATTTTATTGACCATTTTCAGTGATTTTTAGGTCATCAACATTCACTCCCTAGCTTGTCTGCCTCTTACCAGCAGGTCCTGGATTCGATTCCCAGCTCGACGAGCGAATTGAATTCTGAACTGAAAACGGGAACGGGGTTTACTCTGCCGAGCTGAGGAATTGGCTGATATGAAAGGCTGCGGATCTAATTTGAAAGGCAAGCAATACGGTTAAGGATATCGTCACACTGATCATGTGGCAATCCAATTTCTGCTGGTCGTTTGGCTGGGCAGCAGTCGTCTTGACAGGTCAAGACCTTGCTGAGCGGTATTAACCACGGGGATTATTATTTATCGCAGGCAGAGAGGCCAGATTGCTCAAAGAATGAAACATCAACTGCTGAAACGACTCGCTACATTTTTACAAACTTAACACCGCTGGGGTAGGAAGAGAACAAAGGTTGATCAAGTGAGGTAGGACAGGGTTAATGGCAGACGAGTAGACAGAATGCCAGATTCAATTAGGGTCATGCTTGAATTAACACCCCACAAGTCGTGGGCCCCTGTGATAGGTATTAAGCCTATCAACTAATCTGTGTTTGTGATTTTATTTCTTTGTTAACGTCACACAAACAGTACAGGTTTTCATGACATGGGAAAGAACTGGGGCTGATAAGGCAACGGTCGTTATCCTATTTATGATGCAGTACCCCCAATCCCTCAGCATTTTTATGGCATGGGTATAGGAATATTGCCGACAATGAGGTTCGAACTCACCAAATCCCGAGTGCAAGTTTATAGCAAAACGATCCGTTTCGCGTAGCCACCTCGCTTGGTTTGCGATGACCTTACTGACACGTGTCACCAAAATTTTCATTATGGTGGTAGCAGTAATAGTTGTTCTCTTTTTTAAAGGTCCAAGACAATGAAAATTATTAGTTTGTCCTTCTTAACATAATAAAAATACAAAAATAAAAATAAAACAGGGAATGGAAAAAACGAAGAGTTTTTTTAAGAATACACATTTAACACGAACATTTAACAATGGGGATCAATAGGGAACCCGAGTAATTTAGGTATAGCCTATATGTAGTTAAAAAAAATATAACTCTTTAACTAATCCCATTCCTACATATAAACTGAATGACGAGATTCATTGCAGTCTCGTCATGGGCTAATTTGAGAACGACTGTTTCCAGAAGGTTGAGATTCACGCACTCAGAAAGTGGACCACGGTGGAATTTAATTGGGAGCTAATAGTGAGAAGGAAGCAGGTCTGGTTCTTTGGGTGAATGGTTAACATTGTGGCCTTCGATTCAGAGGGGTCCCGTGTTCGATTCTTGGCTGGGTTGCATATTTTAATCGTGTCTGGTTAATTCCTCTGGCTTAGGGACTGGGTGTTAGTATTTGTCCCAACATATTCCCCTTCACTCAAAACACACCAAATTACCAACCACCACAGAAACACGCAATAGTGAATACATCCCTGCTCATAGGGTTGGCATCAGGAAGGGTATCTGTCCGTAAAACAAGGCCAATTCCACATGTGCTACCCAGTTCTCACCCGCGAAGTCTTTGACTTCTTTCTCACTCCTCCGCCGAAATGTCCCATGGCTTGGCCAGTGGCTTTTCGCGTGCAACCATCATTCCTGAAAACTTTTTCCTAACTGTTGGTCTGTCCTGTATCTCTTCCCCCTTGACATCAGCTTCTACTAGGTCCTTGTGCACCTGTGTAAGTCACCCACGCTGTTTTCCACTTTTCTTGCAGAAGGAGTATTCTATAGGCCACTCTCTCTTCATTCATCCAATTTTCACAATTTCCTTTTTTTCGTCGCACCGACACAGATAAGTCTTATGGCGACAATGGGATAGGGAAGGCCTAGGAGTGGGGACGGAGCGACTGTGGTCTTAATTAAGGTACAGCCCCAGCATTTGCCTGGGATATGAAAATGGGAAACGACGGAAAACCATCTTCAGGGCTGCCGACAGTCGGGTTCGAACCCACTATCTCCCGGATGCAACCTCACAGTTGCGCGCCCCTAACCGCACAGCCAACTCGCCCGGTTGATTCATCCTTTTTATGTGTCTATAAAAGGTCGGCCTCCTTTTCCTCATATTTTTTCCCGGCGGTTTTAAAGAGTTCCTGATTCGATCTCAACCGGAAAGTATGCTGGTCGTTTTGCGACCTTTTTAAACCCACGATTTCTCGAAGAAACCTTCTTTCTCTTTTTTCAAGGATTGAGTCTGCATCCTTAGTCAGTGTTTACGCTCCATAAAGGCACTCCATTCTGCTCACTGTGCAGTGCTGTTTTTCTTTTGCTTGTTTGGAGATTGACTTACGACTTGTAGGTGGCATGACTTAGTCTAAAAACCATCTCCATCCTTCTCACCTTCACTTTTTCCTTTTCATTTCCACTGGGAATGAGAATTTCTCCTGCGTATTTAAATTTATGAACGCGACGGATGTCACCAAACTGAGTTTCAATTTTGCCCTTGTCATCTGTTTGTCTGAGTATGAATGCTGTTTATCAAAGGAAATTCTTAATCCTATTGTTATTATTACAACAACAAGAATAATAACAACAGTCTAAGAAGCCTTCACTACCAGCACCCCATTTAACTCTGTAATCGACCTTGAATAAAGTACTGCCATGCTCTCAACAAATCGCATGCTAACAGCTATGTACTGGCGTTTTGATAGACTCACAGCCGCTTACACACGCAGTGAAAGTTTTACTACGACATGCATGACAGGAAGCTTTCCATGTCACATCAAGGTCGACGAAGTCAAAGAGCAACATGCAACTTCATATTCCTTCAACCCCAGACTCGTATCTTACACCAACCGAAACAATTTAAAAGAGCAGATCCGTGATCACATTCTTCCAAGTAAAGAGGCTATAGGTTATATAGTTTGGTACACGTTTATTGAGGTCTTTGTTTATGCAAACTAAAAAAGTGAATAGATTAAATATTATGTAAGCTGTATCACAAACTCGTTTACTATCGTCCCGACTTGTCACACGTGACTTGAAAAACTTCACATTTTCTGTTATTTTTATAACCACTGCTGCCGTCATAAGGGATAAAGAGAAAGAGAAAGTTTACGTTTTACAAAACAAAAAAAAGTAATCAGTAATAGTTTATAAAAACCAGATGTAAGGCTTTTTTCAGGCGTTTTGCTCTATCAACCAGCGTTTCGTCTTAGGTCTGACACTAGACTCATCAGAGTGGGATGTGTCAGACCCCACCCACTGACGCTGGGGTGTATGCAGGTGACTTACCAGAAGCCCATTGTAAGAGGCACAGTCTGATAACTGCATACGGGAGATAAATCTCCACAATGGAATTATTGAAAATTATTGAAAAAAGCCTTACATCTGATTTTTGACATGCTCTATTGGTGGAAAAATATCTAATTCCCTCCGTGGGAAGTTAGATTTTCCTTTTGGAATTGTTAGGCGGGCAATAATTCCATTGTGGAGATTTATCTCCCGTATGCAGTTATCAGACTGTGCCTCTTATAATGGGCTTCTGATAAGTCACCTGCATACACCCCAGCGTCAGTGGGTAGGGTCTGACACATCCCACTCTGATGAGTCTAGTGTCAAACCTAAGACGAAACGCTGGTTGATAGAGCAAAACGCCTGAAAAAAGCCTTACATCTTATTTTTGACATGCTCTATTGGTGGAAAAATTGTCATCAGGTAAGCAGGCTGTTGAATTTAAAGGATCTCGCCGCCATAAGACCTATCCGTGTCGGTGCGACGTAAAGCAACTAGCTAAAAAAAAAAAAAGATCATTTTCTCGTTGAATAGAGTCAATGGCATAAACACTGGGATTAACTTCCCAAAGTCTGAATGAGATCAACGACCACTTAGCTGTGGTCTTCCCTTGTCGTATGAGTCCTTCAGTCAAGCCAGCCGTATTCACTCTTACAAGGAACTTTCGCGAAGTACCTGGCGGGTATTTATCTCATCTTTTGTAATGCTGACTCGTTCATTTTCACTCCATCAACAAAATCGGTTCGTAGTTCCGAATAAACACATACAGGTATACTTGTTACTTGGCGACTAAACATGACGATCTCAGTTTCCTGGAAGCGAACTGGAAGCCAGCAGTCAACCACACGCTGCACCCTGCTGAGTTAACGAGTTCTAAGCGAGTCTTATTTAGTGCGGAGAAGTTGCTAGACCACTTTCTTGCACATTCTCTTCAGTCTTTATCCTTTCTTCGTATGGAGTGTAGTAGACGATTTGGCAACTCGGCTACAGTAGACGTAGTAAATCCTATACGCCGCTAATAGACACTGGGCTTCCACTGGAGAGTCCTAGGTGTGAGGCGAGGTCGTCATGTGTTGTCCCCAAGTATAACAACCATTCCACCTGGTGCAACTTCCCTTGTTTAACCTTTGGATGTACTGTATAGGTTTTTTTCTTTTCTTTTTTTTAATAGAAGAAGTTCACCAAACGTTTTTGTGAGTTTTACTCGAAAATATTGATATTAATCTACAGAGCTGTCACGCTATCAGCAACCTTCATGCACTGATCCATAATATGATTAAGCGTGCCTGGAAGAAAACTGTATTTTCAGTTGAATGTGATACCTTTGATGTTCCTGCTAATGATATCTGGTAGAGGAATCATCATCTTGCAATACAAAATTAAATAGAATAACTAAAAATTACACCATTTCATACATATTCAATTTTTAGTTGTTACACCCTACCATGATTTCATAGATATGAAATGGTGTAATATTTAGTTATTCCATTTAATTTTGTATTGAACGGGGGATAATTCCTCTCCTAATCTGCTGAATACTATGTCAATACGGATCAAATATGAAGTTTCTTACTTACGAATGTTATCTGGGATAATGCAGATTCGAGTTCCACCGAGCTCGATAGCTGCAGTCGCTTAAGTGAGGCCAGTATCCAGTATTCGGGAGATAGTGGGTTCGAACCCCACTGTCAGCAGCCCTGAAGATGGTTTTCCGTGGTTTCCCATTTTCACACCAGGCAAATGCTGGGGCTGTGCCTTAATTAAGGCCAAGGTCGCTTCCTTCCTATTCCTATGCCTTTCCTATCCCATCGTCACCATAAGACCTATCTGTGTCGGTGCGACGTAAAACAAATAGCAAAAATAAATAAAAATAATTCGAGTTCCTCAACTCCCACCTGCACAAATGCATCATTCATCCAATGTGGTTATTGTCGTTTAGATTTACGCTTAACAGATTTCTACATCACGACCCACAAGCATGATTAAGCATATGCAAGGACATCTACAATTAGTAGAATAATCGTTATTGACAGCTGAGTTTCCTGTTGTATTCATTATTGTACCGATATCTATCTGGGTTCGTAAACATACTTAGCATTATGGGAGTTGGTACATTGAATACAGCTGAAATTTCCATCTTATCTGATTTTATACAATTATTAGTCAGAAGCTTCGCGAATGTTTCTCGTGAGGTACGAGTATGAAGTGAATATACAATCTGTTTTCTTATAGTATATTCGCTGTAATGCAATTGCTTTTCCGTGTCATGTGGTTTCCTTTCGAAGAAGACGGACTAGTTAAGGAGATATTGGGCCATGGGTATGAAAAATACGGCTCGCGAATCACTCCAAATAGCCTGCGGCAAAGTACGCAGTTTCTATTAAGTTTGGCCTTATACATTTCTTAATGGGTTGTAAGTACCATATATCAATCAATCAATCAATCAATCAATCAATCAATCAATCAATCAATCAATCAATCAATCAATCAATTGGCAGGTATTAGTAATGAATTAGTCTAATACAGAACAACGCTCGGTTCAAGTCACTGAATGCAGTCAGGTATGTCTTCCATTATTAAAAACCGACGCTCAACAGAAGGCAGCTTGTAGTTCACTCTAAGATACTGCACTCTTCCTGAGAAAAGAACTGCGCTGACTCATATACTGGAGCATTAGCTTTTTGAGCTTACTCATTGTAACTATATTTTATGCATTACGTGACAGTGTGTTGGTAGTACTTCATAAACCTATTTTCTCGTTCACCTTGGAGGGTATATGAATTTAACAGCGACATTATCAGTGTAGGTATGTGGAGAGTTCTCATGCAGCACGCATGAATTTGGGAAACGTTATTTGGTCATGAGAATAACGAACGGCACACCATTCATAGAGGCAATTCCAGGAAATGTTGGTCTCTTCGACTCCCAAAGATATACAGCGTTGATCAATGATTTCAACATACATATGAAGAAGAAAATCCAACAACATATTTATATTGAGAGTAACATACAGTACACCCATGATGTTTTCATGGTTTACTGCTGCAGAACAAAGCATTCCAATTTCAAGTAAATGTGACGTAGTCTCTAATTGGTTAATTCGTTTCCCCAACTTGTTGTTGTTCTTCTTCTTTTCCTATCGCTTTTCCCCACACCTGTGGGGCCTCGGGTGCGAACTGCGTCGCACATGTGGATATGGCCCTGTTTTACGGCTGGATGCCCTTCCTGACGCCAACCCTATATGGAGGGATGTAATCGCTATTGCGTGTTTCTGTGGTGGTTGGTAGTGTGGTATGTTGTCTGAATATGAAGAGAAGAGTGTTGGGACGGACAAAATACCCAGTCGCCGTGCGCGTAGAGGCGCGCGGCTGTGAGCTTGCATCCGGGAGATAGTAGGTTCGAATCCCACTATCGGCAGCCCTGAAAATGGTTTTCCGTGGTTTCCCATTTTCACACCAGGCAAATGCTGGGGCTGTACCTTAATTAAGGCCACGGCCGCTTCCTTCCAACTCCTAGGCCTTTCCTATCCCATCGTCGCCATAAGACCTATCTGTGTCGGTGCGACGTAAAGCCCCTAGCAAAAAATACCCAGTCCCCGAGCCAGAATAATTAATAAGAAGCGATTAAAATCCCCGACCCGTCCGGGAATTTGATTAATTCTCCTGGCTCAGGGAGTGGGTGTTTGTGTTTGTCCCAACACTCTCCTCTTCATATTCACACAACACACCACACTACCAACCACCACAGAAACACGAAATAGCGATTACATCCCCGCAGATAGCGTTAGCGTCAGGGAGGCCACCCAGCCATAAAACTGAGCCAAATACCCCATATGTGTAACACAGTTCGCATCCACGACCCCATAGGTGTGGCAAAATGGTAGAATAATAAATAAGTGGCTCTTTGTAAATAATCCTTAGGTAATATTGATTTACTGATTAAATAGGCTATATAATAAAATCGATGGTCAAAATTTAATATAACTGAATCGTTTTTTTCCAGAAACCCCATAAGTCAAGTTTTTCGTCAAAATGAGTTTCACATGAAACTAGGTTGTACTCAGCTAGCTCCATATTGTGTGCAAATATCCCGTAAGTCAGAGAATAATCACAGTGGGAAATAAGATCTGTTGAACTGAGTTTTGTTTAAAAAACCTATAAGTCAGTGACTTGTGGGATTTTTGCACGAAACAGCTGCTTCAAGGGTAGACCACTAGATAGCGGTAATGTGCTTTATCAGCAAAATAGCGGGAAACATTGTAGCACTCTGTATTTACATTACAGTAGATGAGGATGGTAATATTGCTTGTTCTGTAAAAGAATAGCCAAGACAGGGGAGGTTAAGAGATAATAATAATAATAATAATAATAATAATAATAATAATAATAATAATAATAATAATAATAATAATCGTATGGCCTCAGCTACCGTGTGCAGACATTTCAAGTTGACGCCATCTGGCTGTCTGCTCGTCAATTTCGACGTTCCGTTTTACTCTAGGCCCACTAGATGGCAGACCGAGTAAACCGAAACTCTCTTGGGCGTCTATGGCTGAGATAATTAATTTTGTCGGGTAAATACCAAATGTATCACCAGAGATCTTTTACATGCCAACATCGTACGACATGGAGTGTCGAATGGACTTTTTTCCGCCCTTCAAAAATCCGACTACCTCTGCCGGGTTTGAAACCGCTATCTTGGGACCCGGAGGCCGACACTTTACCGCTGATGCGCAGAGGCAGTTGGTTAAGAGATACAAACGTGATATAGTTAAGGAGGCAAAAGTAAAAGATTTACCTTACGTGAATTACAAAGGGTCCGTCTCTGTGGTGTAGTGGTTAGCGTGATTAGCTGCCACCCCCGGAGGTCCGGGTTCGATTCCCGGCTCTGCCACGAAATTTGAAAAGTGGTACGAGGGCTGGAACGAGGTCCACTCAGCCTCGGGAGGTCAACTGAGTAGAGGTGGGTTCGATTCCCACCTCAGCCATCCTGGAAGTGGTTTTCCGTGGTTTCCCACTTCTCCTCCAGGCAAATGCCGGGATGGTACCTAACTTAAGGCCACGGCCGCTTCCTTCCCTCTTCCTTGCCTGTCCCATCCAATCTTCCCATCCCTCCACAAGGCCCCTGTTCCGCATAGCAGGTGAGGCCGCCTGGGCGAGGTACTGGTCATTCTCTCCAGTTGTATCCCGGACCCAAAGTGTGAATCTCCAGGACACTGCCCTTGAGGCGGTAGAGGTGGGATCCCTCGCTGAGTCCGAGGGAAAAACCGAACCTGGAGGGTAAGCAGATTACGAACGAACGAATTACAAAGGGAAACACGTTCCTGGAAGAAAACCAGAAGAGGATTGCAGGTAAATAAAATTTGTGTCTTAAACTTATTTCGAAGTTAAATTAGACGTCAAGTTAAAGATATCATGTTGAAATTAGTGCTGAAAACCTCTTACTAAGATCTAAATATAATATCATAATCAATACAATTCGACAGCTCATAACTGGACTGTTGTAACTACAGTGGGACCTCGATATCTCGAATCACCTCGGGAGTTAAATTTTATTTCGAGATATCGAAATTTCGAGATATAGAGGATACCATTTTTGAGCATGTATAGCACATAATTGAATCATATGTATCTACGGGCTTATACTGAATACATCATGTTTAACAGTATTTAAAAATATACTCACAAACTCTATTTTACGGCATCACTTTAATTATAACTCTTATTATAGTAACTTTTTGGAAAACAGGATACAGTACATACAGTAGTGAAACAAGAAATATATCCCAGTTAATTCCTCCTTCTTCTTCTTCTTCTTAATCTGTTTACCCTCCAGTTTCGGTTTTTCCCTCGGACGCAGCGAGGGATCCCACTTCTACCGCCTCAAGGGCAGTGTCCTGGAGCTTCAGACTTTGGGTCGGGCATACAACTGGGGAGAATGAACAATACCTCGCCCAGGCGGCCTCACGTGCTATGCACAACAGGGGCCTTGTAGAGGGATGGGAAGATTGGAAGGGATAGACAAGGAAGAGGAAAGGTAGCGGCCGTGGCCTTAAGTTAGGTACCATCCCGGCATTTGCCTGGAGGAGAAGTGGGAAACCACGGAAAACCACTTCCAGGATGGCTGAGGCGGGACCTCCCGAGGCTGAGTGGACCCCGTTCCAGCCCTCGTACCACTTTTCAAATTTTGTGGCAGTGCCGGGAATCGAACCCGGACCTCCGGGGGTGGCAGCTAATCACACTAACCACTACACCACAGAGGCGGACTAATTCCTTTCCAAAAAAAATCCGTTAGTCTCTTCTGTTTGTTACTGTTAACCTTTCCTCTCTTCACATTGAAACTTCTCGTCAATACCATACAGCCGAGATTCATAAACGGAGCTTGTCATCTGCGACTTCGGGAGTTGCTTTTGTACGGGACTCGAGAAACAGCGAGGCTTCGCCGATTTTCCGATCATTAAAAATTTTAGTTTTTCGGTTCCCGTCATATTAGCTCCTAGAATCACTGCAAACCTTTCCTTACTTGTTAACTGTTGCTCACAAACCACAAATGTCGTGTTGCAGAGTTAATGTTGCACAAAATTCGAGTTACAGTGTAGAGTACTAGAGAAATAAATACACGTGAAGAATAGGACAAACGGCCGGGAAATTTATTACTTCGAGATATCGAGGTTCGACTGTAAAGCGTACAAGTCACGATAGTTAAAGCCCTGCACGGATGCGGAAATCTGCGGATATCCGCGAAGTTAGTGTCTTAGCGGATGCAAACTGTATGGCAATATGGATAATTTTGCTGATCATTTCTGAATAAAGTTTATTGATTTTTCACTCAGGAATCTTCTTATTTTTTCTTGTGGTTAGGCGGCCCTTGACACTGATACGGGAGGAGGGTGATATATAAAGAGACTTGAGACTATAAAGCCGTAAATCTGACCTAAGCCTAACTGGCTCCTGCCCGCAATTAATGGAAGGAATACGTCGGTAGTTGTCGCATGAGAAAATCTCTCATGATTCTGTGACTGTAGGGGTTCTGGTGCCTTGTATTCGCGGATAACCATTCGCTGATGCGGGTGCGGATGAAAGAAGTGCGGACGCGGATAATATTTTATATATCCGCGCAGGGCTCTAACGATAGTAATGTTAAAATGAACCCACCTGAGTGCTAATTTTTCTTTCATTTCAGATGCAAGAAGCATTGTTATGAAAATGTAACAGAGGTAGAGCGGATGGAAATATACTCCAAGTTTATCGACTTAGACACCAAAAACAAGCAAGATTCCAATCTTATCAGTTTAATTTCCTTCGAGTCTGTGAAAAAGCGCCGTCGTTTGATAAATACTACAGAGTCATCTATACCGGACAGAGGTGCTTCATTTAGTTATCATGTGTCTCCTTCGTCAGGATCCACTGTAGTTTGTAAAACAGCTTTTGTGAATATACACGGCATCGCATTTGATAGGATACGTAGACTATACTCCTTGCTCCTTAAAAGGTTGTTCAGCCAAAGACATGAGGGGAAAGGGGATCTCAGCAAATGCTAAAGTTGATGACATAATACAATGTGTAATGGAACATATTCCCTCATGTCCTTCAAAAACGTCCCATTATTCGAACAGGGAATACAGGTACTTAAGTGAGAGAGACTCATTCTAAAATAATGCACAACCTTTTCACAGAAAAATATCCAGATATTAATGTTAAGTACGGATTGTATAGAAAAATGTTTCTTGAACGTTTCAAATTAAAATTTGATCGTCCTCCGGCGGATACATGCAGCACCTGTAAGGAACTTAATGTGAAAATAAAGAATAAGTTCTTGAATGAAAGAGCCCGCCAAGCTGCAATAGAAGAGAAAATTGTTCACTTGAGGAGAGCTAAAAAATTTCACAATAGGATGAAGCATGTCGAAAAATTAGTTGAAGAAAATGAGGAAGTATGTGGTATTGTGATAGAGTTCATGCACAATGTCCATGTACCTGTAATCCCGGTGCAAGAGACAAAGACCATTATTTAAGGCAGAATTAATGTCAATGTATTCTGCATTCACAGTCTTCATAAGGAGTCAAAAAGACCATTTTATGTATAACATGAAGGCATTGCATGGAAAGGTCCTAATGATGTGTATAGCATCTTAAAACATTACATTGATAGTTATTTCCCTACCAAAGTGAAACACCTGCATATATTTTCTGATGGATGTTCTTCTCAAAACAGAAATAATTCCATAGGGAGGTTTATTCTGGCAATAGTAAACTTAAACAGATTTTGCACCATAAATCATTATTTTCCTACCCGTGGTTATTCCTTCTTGCATTGTGATAGAGACTAAATTATTATATTAGAGCCCGGAAGTTATGTAAAATGTATTTTTTTTTATCTGGGTGGATATATGAAAGCGTCAAATAGATAATATAAACATGTTCCGTACACTGGGGAACGGTAGCACCAGTTATTATTTTTCTTTTTATTATTATTTTCTTTTTTGCCTATTTTAGCTTCCGTTGCCTATTTAAAGTTTAATGCTTATTTTGCCTTTTTTGAGTTTTTATGGATATTTGTTGCTAATATTAACGGCGTACTAAAATTAACCAGTGGAATGAAAATAAAAATAGAATTTCAATGTACAGTATTAATAACAAAGAGCAAGTTTCATTTAATTTACATTAAAAACAGCATTTGCCCAAAGGATATTTTCGTATTACATAAATCTCGCTCCACAAGCCAAATGGTCGAGAGGGTTGCCGGGTCCCTTACCTGCTTTTTAAATTAAGTTATAAAATGTGATGCAGATATGTATTAAGTAGCTTACATTAAACCATTTTTATTATTTTAGTGCCCATTTTCGTCATTAAATGCCTCATTATTTGACTGCCTATTTTCTAAATTTTAGTGCTTATTTGCCTGCCTATTTTAGCCAAAATAAATGCCTGGACTTCCGGGCTCTAAGTATTATTATTAATATTATTATACGCTGATAAATAAAGTTGTCCTTCTTAATAACATATTTTGTTAATTGTATATATTATTTCATGAAATAAGTAACAAGTATATTACCTTGCCAACCCTGCCTGTCACTCTGTTGTGTTTTGGAAGCACTGTTTCCTACCACACGCCACTACTCTTATCATTACGTCTGTGACGCGTTTCCAACCTAAGATATCCGTAATCAAGTTCTTGATATCTGGTGTTTATGTTGTTCGAGCTCTAAAACTTAAGGCAATTTGAATAGGTTATAATGCTTAATTGAAAAGATGCTGTATATAGAAGTTAGTTTTGTTTTCTGCCTCTGTGAGCTGTCATACCTTGGGAGCTGTAGTTAGCCTGCTGGGTGTTGGAGGTCGCACGCCACGGGTTACAATGCCTAACATTTAATTCTGATGATGAGCGAACCCTGTTACGTCAACTGTCACGGTTCGAGGAGATGTCAGTACACAAAGAAATCATTCTTCAAGCACAGCTAACCATTGTATTTAATAAGGCTGAAATGATTATCCATTTACCATATACGAGACTCTGATAACAATAATCTTAATACTTTGATAAACAAAATTATTCTTCTATTAAAACAACATTCACAGCACATCATCATCATCATCATCATCGACAATATATTTTATTAATTGTATGCATTTTTTTCTAATTTAAAATCCGCCTGATGGTCATGAGCGTTAAGGTGCCAAGTCTATATGATCTGACACCGTTGTAGCCGGTTCGAGTCCCGTTGGTCGAAAAAAAATGTCTGTATCACAATGTTGGCTGGCAGGGTGAGAGAGATGGTGGTATACAATTTCTAATCACCAGATAGCGTGCCAAAATCCTGGATTAAATTCCAAACCTCTCCGCAGTGCTCATATGGAGTGAGGACAGATGACGCGGTTGGTGGTGATTCGTCCGTCGGATGGCGAGGTTAAGCCTTGAGCAGACCCCTTGTGCTATTCGACAGGAGTATGCTATGTGCCGGCATCGCGTTTCACCCTCTCCATTCCTACTATCACATATCACTCATTTCATCTCATTAATTCCTTTGATGAGGTTGACGTCAGGAAGGGCATCCGGTCATAAAACTTGTTACGAAGATTCATCTCACTTCATACCCGACCCCGTAGACGTAGAGAAACGGGACAAGGGTTGAACATACAAACATTGAATAATTGTAAATAATTCTCTGTTATATTGCTCTTTTACTTGTTTATCCTCTGCAACATAATAATAATAATAATAATGTTATTGCTTTTACGTCCCACTAACTACTTTTGACGGTTTCGGAGACGCCAAGATGCAAGAATTTAGTCCCATAGGAGTTCTTTTACGTGCCAGTAAATCTACCAACATGGTGCTGACGTATATGAACATCTTCAAACACCACCGGACTGAACCAGGATCAAACCTGCGAAGTTGAGGCCAGAAGGCCAGCGTCTCAACCGTCTGAGCCACTCAGCCCGGCTCCTCTATTACAGATTCGTCGACTGAGCGAGTGATGTTTTCCTTACCATCCAATTGGGCAGTGCTCATTTCCATTCCGGATTCATCTGGGGACAATCGCCCAGGCGACCGTATTTCCCTGAAGACGACAACGCTGATACCACGGAAAATAATAATAATAATAATAATAATAATAATAATAATAATAATAATAATAATAATAATAATAATAATAATATAGGGATTCTTTGGTTTGTAGAAGCGAACAATGCAAGAAGTCAACATTCTCAAACCCAGCCTAGCCCCAACTGGAATCGAACCCATTCCCTTGGGAACCGAAGGACAACAACTAATGGACTGCATTACTGAAGTCTACTGCCAGACCACAAGGATAATGTACCGTATGTATACAGGACTATTCAGCCAAGATCTCCACCTCAAATAACTCGTTAACTGTTGAAGATATCGACATTCTACTTTCACTTTTAGTAACATTGCCAAGGGACTCACCGAGCAAGTTGGCCATGTGGTTCGGGTTGCGTAGCTGTTAGCTTGCATTCAGGGAATGATGGGTTCGAACCCTACCATCGGCAGCACTGAAAATGATTTTCCGTGGTTTCCCATTTTCACACCAGGCAAATGTTGGGGGTGTACCTTAATTAAAGCCACGGTCGTTTCCTTTCCACTACTAGACCTTTCCCTTTCCATTGCCGCCATAAGACCTATCTGTGTCAGTGCGACTTGGAGCAAATTGAAAATAAAATTATTTCCAGTTCTAGCCCTTTTGTATACCATCGTCGCCAAAAATCTATCTGAGTTGGTGGGAGGTTAAAACACTAGCATCGCATCCACTGTAGGTGGTTTTCCGTGGTTTCCCATTTTCACACCAGGCAAATGCCGGGGCTGTACCCTAATTAAGGCCACGGCCGCTTCCTTCCCATTCCTAGCCCTTTCCTCTCGCATCGTCGCCATAAGAACTTTCTGTGCCGGTGCTACGTAAGCAAAAAAAAAAAAAAACAAAAAAAACAAAAAAAAACACTAGCAAAGAGAGAAAAAGGAACCCACACAGGGTTGGCGTCATGGAGGACATCCGGCCGTAAATCTAATCCAAATCCACTTGGGTGACGCAGATCGCACCCGCGCCGCGTCCCCATCAGGGCGTTTGAAAGTAATGGTGGTGGAAATGATTTTTGTTTTTATAAAAAAAGGCACAACTAGACGATTACCCCCTCTTAACACTAATTCGAAGGGAAAAAAAAGGAAGAGGTTTGACCCTTCGAAACATGAACAAAAGAAAGAGAACGGTCAAGACGGGCGTGAAAATGAAAGATCCTCTAGGTCTCACAAACGTAACACCGTCGGGCTCAGAAAAGACTGCTGTACGAGTTGATTAACCCTTAGGTACTCGCGCTCATTTTCCCCCCTTTATTACTCGCGTGGGGTCTTTAAGGCCTCCGGAACAGTATGCATTGAAAAAATACCCTAAATACAATACAACTGCATCTTATTTTACTGCAAACACTGCATCACATTAAAAAGGATGTTTACAAGAAATCAATACACATTAAGTAACATTAAGTTCATGAAAATGTTCTTTTTCTCACATTACACACAATTCTCACATATTTTCTTCATGTGCTCCCCACAGACATGTTCCGTGCATTTTACACATCTAGCTTTTATTTTCCTGTCCTTTGACCTAAGGCAAATCACGCAACTTTCTTGAATTTTCTGGCTCCTCTACATTTTTCCTGTCACCATCATCTGTACGTAGTCTTTTCTTGAGATTTCTAGGCATGTTAGGTATAGCAGCACGTACCAACAGCCATGGTTTCATTAGTTCTTTCGCCAGCTCTTTCAAAATACTCTCCTTGGGATGTTTTTCTCATGGCTTGAATTGAATTCACATACAACGAAAGCGTTGATACCAACCACATTGAAGAGATGATAGAAAACAACGAGTGTCCATTTGTTGGTTCATCGTTCTACGTTGTAAGTTTGGCATAACTTGTCATTTGTGTCTACACCACCTTTCGTGCTTTTATAAAACAGAACTATTTCCGAATTCTCCTTCTCAGCCTCTTCAATAGCTATCATGATGCATTCTGGAGATCAGTATTACCGCTTTATGATTGCTCAATATTTCACAGTCTGGATCAGAATCAGAAGCAACTGGGTCGTCGTCATAATAATAATAATAATAATAATAATAATAATAATAATAATAATAATAATAATAATAATAATATACTTCTTCTTATTCTTCTTCTAAAAGCCACTGTTCAGTGTCCTGTACTTGACGACTGTGCCTTCCAGCCGTATTCATCTGAAAGCGAAATACAAATCGAAGTAACCCACTCTACTTGCTGCACTGTATCTCATGTCAAAGTAGAAGCGCCTTATACTGTAGATTATAGGTTTACTTTTTTATATTAGCAATTCCCAGACTTTACAAGAGGTTCAGATGCTGGCCAAAATATGTGTATTACACGTTCACATCATCAAAACTAAACAAATAGTCAGTTATAAGCAATATGTGCAAGAATATGAACATATTTTATTTTCATACGTAATTACTCGCGTGGGGTCTTCCAGGCCTGGTCACTGCTCTCCACTGAGTACCTTACTTGGCAACAGTGAGCCATATACTGAACTAAGCTCCCCTCCCCACTACATGAAGCTATTGCAAGTGTCAAGATCGCACGTAGTCACTTCGGGAAAATATAACAATTTAAAAAGGGAGTGGGGCCTCAAAGACCCCGCGCGAGTAATTAAAGGCTAAGGGAAGTTGAATAGGAAAGGAAACCCATCGCATGCCCGGTTTTCCTTTGTCTGTTACCTGCAAAAATATGAAACATGTTAAATCATGCAATTTTTTTAATCATAGTGTATTTATGGTCACAGTAGAGCGAATACCTACCTAGCTTTCAGAAGAAGGTGAAGAAACTCACTGCGTCAACAGCTCATGTTTCATACGTAGCGCGTCTTTTGGCAGCCTGGCTTGTGATTTAATCAACGAGGACAGTCCACGGCTGGCAAATGAAACACGTTTGAATACATTCCATTTTCTCGAGAAGTAGTTGTCCGATTTTCAAAATAATCACACCGCTGAATTTGCGATGTCCGTAAGTTTAAGGCTAAGTGTAGAAAATAGAGTCAACTCTCTTTGAGTTAGTATCGTTATCTCTGCCAGCATTGACACCCTAGGAAAGTATTGCAGGTCCAATTATGAGCCCCTTGGTAACATTAACATTGTTGTTTGGGTTATCAGTCCATAGACTGTTTTGAAGCAGTTACCCATGCCACTCTATCCTGTGCAAACTTTTCCATTTCTACGTAACTGTTACTGTACATCCTACATCTAGTCTAATTTATTTGCCATATTCATGCATTGGTCTACCGCTATCGTTCTTATCGCCTACACTTTCCTCAAACACCAACTGAACATTCATTTTTATTATTATTATTATTATTATTATTATTATTATTATTATTATTATTATTATTATTACAATTTGCTTTACGTCGCACCGATACAGATAGGTCTTTTGGCGACGATGGGATAGGAGAAGCCTGAGAGTGGGAAGGAAGCAGCCGTAGCCTTAATTGAGGTACACCCCCAGCATTTGCCTGGTATGAAAATGGTAAACCACGGAAAACCATCTTCAGGGCTGCCGACAGTGGGGTTCGAACCCACTGTCTCCAGGACGCAAGTTCACAGCTACGTGCCCCTAACCGCACGGCCAACATAGTGTTTTTTATTTTGTTATTTGTTTTACGTCGCACCGACACAGATAGTTCTTATGGTGACGATGGGATAGGAAAGGCCTAGGAATGGGAAGGAAGCCGCCGTGGCCTTAATTAAGGTACACCCCCAGCATTTGCTTGGTGTGAAAATAAGAAACCACGGAAAACAATTTTCAGGACTGCCGACAGTGGGGTTCGAACCCACTATCTCCCGGATGCAAGCTCACAGCTGCGCACTCCCCCAACAAGGTGTGTCCTAATATCGTTTATTCTGGTCAAATTTTACCAAATTGTTCTCCTCTTACCAATCCGATTCAGTATCTCTTCATTAGTGATTCGATTTACCCATCAAACTTCCTGCATTTTCTGTAAACCATATTTCGAAAGCTTTTATTGTTCCCCTTACTGAGTTAGTTACTGTCCATGTTTCACCGCCATATAATGACTTGGTAACATTACTGAAAGTGAAAAGAGGTAACGGTTCACGAGTTTTTTGAGGTGAACATCTTGGCAAAATAACCCTGTATTTAGAGTGCATTTGAAATATGTCGGCGCTGATCTTTTACTTCATTCTTTCGAATTTATGATGATAAACAGTTTTTCATGGAAAGAACGTATATTCCCCGTGAACCGTCAAATTACGAATACGATTAATTCAATATTAATTTCTTCGTGGCAATAAAAAAGGATTGAAACAGCTTATCAAATGATCACGTGATAAAATATATGTTTCAATGATGCAATAAACTTTGAGAATCTACGCATTATTTCCGAAATGTTCGTATGGCAACGCCGCACTCACCGGGTGTTTACATCGGACTGCGAGAGCTGTGTGTAGGGGAAAGCGTGACGTATGCGTCATCCCACTTCTGTTGAAGAGTGAATGGTTAATAATGTTATTGTTTTTACGTCCCACTAACTACTGTTTTGACGGTTTCTGGAGACGTCGAGGTGCCAGAATTTTGTCCCGCAGGTGTTCTTTTACGTCCCAGTAAATCTACTGACACGAGGCTGACGTATTTGGGCACCTTCAAATACCACCGGACTGAGCCAGGATCGAACCTGCCAAGTTGGGGTCAGAAGGCCAGCACCTCAACCGTCTGAGCCACTCAGCCCGACTAAGAGTGAATGAACCAAGTTCGATTTCATTCCCCATTTAAACAAAGTAAATATTACAGGGGAAGGGGAAAGACTGGAGACGATGATGTGGTGATATAGTAAATAATTGCTTCATCCCTGCCTTCTCGTAGTATGTCCTTGGAATGTTTGTAGTCTGCACTTTATGCTTTATGTTATCAGTATGACGTTATTCCTACAGTTCGGTGGTTCATGTAAGTATGAATTGCAATGCTTCCTGCCGCAGAAGGCTACATGGTTCAGAAGACATACTAACCTCTTGAGGCAACATCTTACTTAAGAATTAAAATAGCTAATTTTGGTTACTTGTCACATAGCCCAACGTTTCCTGGACGCAGAATGTGTTATGCATACATCTTACATTATTTAGCTAGTACTCAACAGGTTATTGCACACATTGTAACGATGGAATCGGTGGCATTACAACGATTATTATCTCGAATGTGTCGGGTCAAGAGACACTCCACCTACTTAAAGACTAGGAACATTGAGGAGTAGAAGAGTAGAAAGTAAAGGCTTACATCCACCCGACTTGGTCTGTTGGGACTAACCTGATACTGGTCCGCAGGGACGTAACTAGAGGGGGCCAGATGGGGCAAACGCCCCATGCGCCGCACAGGGTGGGGGGTGGGGGGGAATAAACTGGACAAGTATATTTTACTACAAATTTTTACGTACGATAAAAATAAATATACTACAAAAAAAAAAAGACCGAGCAAGTGCCACGTAACTATTAGCTTGTGTTCGGTGTTCGAACCCCACTGTAGGTAGCCCGGAAGATGGTTCTCCGTGGTTTCCCATTTTCACACCAAGCAAATGTGCCTTAACTAATGCCATGGTCGCTTCCTTCCCACTCCTAGCCCTTTCTTATCCCATCGTCGCCATAAGAACTATCTGTGTCGGTGCGTCATCTAGTGTATACTAATATTATCAAGAGGAAAAATTTGTATGTTTGTTTGTAACGAATGTACTAAAAAACGACTGAACCGATTTTAAAAATGACTTCACCTATAGAAATCTACATTGCCAGTGAGTAACATGGGCTGTATATTTCATTTTCAAAACAATTCGAGGTGGAGGGCACCGGGGGGAGATATAATAGGCAAATATAGGAAAAATATCGAATTTGTCGTATAAGGACGAGACAAAGCTCAATTTAATCCTCTTGACTCAAAGAACAAAACTCGGTAAGCCCTATGGGCCCGAAAACCATGTTTTAAGGCCCTAACACCAACCGTTGCGGAGATATTGGCACCACACTACCCCTGCTCTAGGAATCGGATAAAGTAATGAACTGCCGTAACCATGGCAACGTCAGCTTCAGGATTCTACAGCAGCGAAATTATCTACAATAAATCACAAAAACCTAACATGTTACAGACATGAAAACTGATATTTGGAATCCCTTTTAAAAATAAAGGAACACAAATATTCGTTTTTAGAAAATCCACTTAAAGGGGGTGGGGTGAGAAAAGAAGTGAGGAAGGAGTTGAATTATGTACATATACTGTATCTCAAAAAATGAAGATGTTACAGACTTTAAAATTGGTACTTGGAATCTCCTTTAAAAATTAACACACTCTTTTTGGAAAATCCACTGAAAGGGGTGAAAAGAATAAAAAAGCGGGTGAATTTTTAAAATGAGTATCTTCTTCTTTTATCGCTTTACCTACACCTGTGGGGTTGCGGGTGCGAACTGTGTCGCACATGTGGATTTGACCCTGTTTTACGGCTGGATGCCCCTCCTGACGGCAACCGTATGTGTAGGGATGTAATCTATATTTCCAGACTAATATTATAAAGAGGAAAAATTTGTATATTTGTTTGTAACGGATAGACTCAAAAACTACTGAACCGATTTTAAAAATTACTTCACTTATAGAAAACTACATTGCCAATGAGTAACATGGGCTGTATTTTATTTTCAAAACAATTCGAGGGGGGCGACGGGGGGATATAAAATATTAAAATAATAGTCTAATATAGGCGAAATCGAATTTGTCGTACTAGGACGAGACAAAGCTCATTTTAAGCCCCTTGACGCAAAGAACAAAATTCGGTAAAACCTTCGGGCCCGAAAACCATGTTTTAAGGCCCTAAAACCAATCGCTATGGAGATATTGGAACCACACTACCCCTGCTCTAGGAATCGGATAAAGAAACGAACGGCCATAACCATGGCAACGTCAGATCCGGGATTCTACAGCAACTAAATTATGCATGTACATTTTCGCATAGCTGCCAACCAAAACTGATACACAAGTGACTTACTATCTGGAAAAAATAAACTGTTATGTAAGACGCTCATAGCACTCCTTTGGGCGGGGATGGAAAGGGAGTGAAGTATAAAAATAATAGCCCCGGAGATCTCCGTAGTACAGGGACCAGCGGTTGCTGACAGGCCTCCGTTTTTACGTACTGGCTTAGGTTTCAGCATTTTTCAGAGTCTGTTACTTATGGTTTAAACTATTTTCTATCAAATCGTGGAGTAGTAGGATCACTTACGTTATTAGTGCGGATATTTTGGTCCACTTTTACGATCATTGTAACCATGAAAACAACATATATACTGTACACAATTGTCAAGATGGTGCGCCCATGACTTGAAAAAATGTCTCAACATTTATACTCATATTCATTATATGATGTGCGACATGACTGACAAGCCCTGAGAATTGTAATTCTCGATAAATATAGTAGTTTCTTTTACGCATCGCATATTTCCTTGATCTTTTGTAATAGTTACGAAATACATTCAATAATATTTATATTCGTGGTACTATCTAGCGGAAGTATACTTACACTAAACCTGCAGCTTTGTGAAGGGATCAGGTATATGTAGGTGGGAATGAAGGAAAAACAGGGTAGCAAAAGATCTTAGAGGTCGACGCTAATTATGAACTAATATTTAGAGGCCCCCATGAAAAAAAGAAGAAGATACACTATAATTACAAACATGACAAATAATTTCTACGTACTTAAGTAAATACACCAGTGATATAAATATCTAATGAAGTCAGTCACACCGATAGTATGAGTAATTAAAGCCAGTTTCTGATAACCCGTACGAAGAACGGGTATTTCTGCTAGTAAATAATAAAGCGAAAAACAAAGCAAAAGAGCTAAATGCAGAATATGTGAGTTTGATGTGAGTAATATTATAGCACAGCCAGTCCATCTGCAGTCCCGGAATCGAGCGATTGGCTGCGCGGTTTTTGTCTCGTGGCTGTCAGCTTGCATTCGAGAGATAATGGGTTCGAACCCCACTGTCGGCAGCAAATGCTGGGACTGTAGGTACCTTAATCAAGTCCACGTTCGCTTTCTTCCCACTGCTAACCCTTTCCTATCCCATTGTCGCCAGAAGACCCATTTGTAGGCAAATTGTAAGAGGAGAAGAAATGTAGCCCGGAAAATTGCGAACTGGGGGTAAAGGTCTCGAGCCATTGAAAACATGAATATTTAATTTGATTTCCTCAGTGGAGTTCAGCTGAAAACAATTAATGGAGAAAACTTGAAAACCCAGGCACTTGAGTTAGCTACCACATACAGTATAAAGTAGATAGGGACGAACTGGCGATAGAAGTGGAAAGTTTTAACTATCCTGTCTTGGATTTAAGCCCTATATGAAAATGGCTACACAATCAGATCTTCTGACATTAATATACAAGAACGGACTTGAAGATGCGTACTTCACCATAACGACATAAGGACAGCGTTGAGAATTTTCCTCACGATACCAGTCTCAATCGCCCCAAAGGAAAGGTGATTTAGCAAACTGAAATGAAAATCCACAGCCCGTGTCCAGTCATTCGACCGGGTCAGGGATGGAATGAATGAAGCCCCCATCTAGCGGCGAGGATAGGAATTGTGCCAGCTGCCGAAGCCTGTCGCACTCCTCTGGGGCAATGATTAATGACTGACAGATGAAATGAAATTTGATTGATTGGGTAAAATTGGATTCCACGGAATTTATTGTTTGCAGTAAAAGGGAGAATAAGGAGAATCGCAATGGATAGAGTGTTGCTGGAATGAATGGTGACAGGTAAAACCGGAGTACCCGGAGAAAAACCTGTCCCGCTTCCGCTTTGTCCAGCACAAATCTCACACGGAGTGACCGGGATTTGAACCACGGAACCCAGCGATGAGAGGCCGGCGCGCTGCCGCCTGAGCCACGAAGGCTCCTTGTTTTAGCAGACTGAAGGCTGTAAAAAATTACCTCAGAAACTTAACAGGACAACAACGACTAACCAACCAGAGAATCATAACCTTGCAGCACAGGTTACCTTCAAAGCTATCTTTTGAGCACACTGTAAAAAGTTTGCAAGCAAAAAAGCCCGTAAATTTAAGTTTTAGTTCAAGCTTACTGTGTTTAAATTTTTCTTGTATTTTGTCAATAGATTAAGAGATTGTGTAAAATGTCTAAGTAAAATACTCAATATAATAAAATAACAAAATAAATAATAATAAAAATTAATGAAAATGCACACCCTGTTTTCAGTCATTCGACCGGGTCAGGAATGGAATGAATGGAGCCCCATCTAACGGCGATAATAGGAATTGTGCCGGCTGCCGAAGCTTGTCGCACTCCTCTGGGGCAATGATTAATGACTGACAGATGGAATGAAATGATATTGGAGAGCGTTGCTGGAATGAAAGATGACAAGAAAAACCGGAATACCCGAAGAAAAACCTGTCCCGCCTCCGCTTTATCCAGCAGAAATCTCACATAGAGTGACCGGGATTTGAACCAAGGAACTCAGCGGTGAGAGGTCGGCGCGCTGCCGCCTGAGCCACGGAGACTTAATAATAAAAATAAATAATAAAATATTAAGATAATAAAACCTGTTATTCCTGATATTAGTATTATTTATCATAATTAAATATCCTGTTCTAATCAGCAGTGCGTTGATTCAGTCCGCACATTTACACATACCGACATAATTTGCAGTGATTAGGCTAAGTGTGATCAGGCCAATGACCTAATGTTAGGTTCCTTTAAACAACAAGCAACAACAAACAGGTAAGTGAGATTATGTGCCAATGATATATCTTAGAATTTATTTTACTTTTTGTACTAAAAATTAAATTTCTAAACATTTGAAATCAAGCATTTACCATCTAGCTTGAAGAAAAAAAAAGTGCAATAGTGGAATTACTGTGTAGTGCCGATGTCAGGTGTTGTCGGTGATTGTTTTGGTTTGATTGGTCGAAGGCGGACCGGAGGGGGGAGGGGAGGTTGGCTTCCGCTACGTAAAAAATCATTAAGGGAGACAAACTATAAGCAAAGCAACTTAAAGGCCAATAAACATAACATATTTGTTATTAAAACCTGGTGCTCATTTCTTTCGAAGTCTGTTGAACTCCGTAGTGCAGTTAGCAGCGTGTTTTTACAACAACAACAACAACAACAAAATACGTCGCACTGCCCCTGATAGGTCTTATGGTGACGATGGGATCGGAAAGGGCTAGGAGTAACCTTGGCCTTTATTAAGTTACAGACCCAGTATTTGCGTGGTGTGAACATGGTAAACAAGGGGAAACCATCTTCAGGGCTGCCGACAGCGGAGTTCGAACCCACTCGTCTCCCAAATGCAGAACTTCGCTCCATAGCCGCAGCGCGCTGACACGCGCAGCCATTCCTCTCAGTGGTTAATAATAATAATAATAATAATAATAATAATAATAATAATAATAATAATAATAATAATAATAATTGCTTTTGTGTGCCACTAACTACTTTTACGGTTTTTGAAGACGCCGAGGTGCCGGAATTTCGTCCCACAAGTGTTGTTTTATTTTCTAGTAAATCTACCGACACGAGGCTAATGTATTTGTGCACCTTCAAATACCATCCGACCGGGCGAGTTGGCCGTGCGGTCAGGGGCACGGAGCTGTGAGCTTGGATCCGGGAGATAGTGGGTTCGAATTCCACTGTTGGCAGCCCTGAAGATGGTTTTCCGTAGTTTCCCATTTTCACACCAGGCAAATGCTGGGGCTGTACCTTAAATAAGGCCACGGCCGCTTTCTTCCAACTCCTAGGCCTTTCCTATCCCATCGTCGCCATAAGACCAATCTGTGTCGGTGCGACTTGAAGCAACTAGCAAAAAAAAAAAAAAAAAATGCCATCGGACTGAGCCAGGATCGAACTGCCAATTTGGGGTCAGAAGGCCAGCGCCCCAGCCGTCTGAGCCACCCAAGAAAACCGCGCGATCCCCATTCATTCAGTGAAATTTTAGGGCGTTTAAATATGACAGTTCCACGCCATTGGCTTCTTTAACGTTAAATAAATTCTGTTGGACAAAGTTCCATAAACTCGACACCTTCTAAAAACTATAGCAATTCTTCTTCTTTTCTTTTTCTTCTTTATCTGTTTACCCTCCAGGGTCGGTTTTCTCTCGGACTCAGCGAGGGATCCCACCTCTAGCGCCTCAAGGTCAGTGTCCTGGGGCTTCAGACTCCGGGTCGGGGATACAACTGGGGAGGATGACCAGTACCTTGCCCAGGCAGCCACACCTGCTATGCTGAACAGGGGCCTTGTGGGGGCATGGAAAGATTGGAAGGGATAGACAAGGAAGAGGGACCATCCCGGCATTTGCCTGGAGGAGAAGTGGTAAACCACGGAAAACCACTTCCAGGATGGCTGAGGTGGAAATCGAACCCACCTCTACTCATTTGACCTCCCGAGGCTGAGTGGACCCTGTTCCAGCCCTCGTACCACTTTTCAAATTTCGTGGCAGGGCCGGGAATCGAACCCGGGCCTTTAGGGGTGGCAGCTAATCACACTAACCACTACACCACAGAGGCGGACCTATAGCAATTCAATGTACGTAAAACAAATAACATTACTTCTTTTTTTACATGTCGTTTCGGCCACTTAGTGCTCCGGTTAACACTTGTGACCCTTTCTGGATTTCCATTACACCTTGATCATGGTGGAGAGTGCGGTTCTTCGCTCTTTCGGCCAGTTTGCGCCAGTTCTTCTTCTCATTCTTTCCGGAAGATCCTTTACCCCGTGTACCCATGTCCTGAATTTACTTCTTTCTTGAACTAGTGTGTCAGATGATTCGGTCAGATCCTCCTTCGATGCAGTTGCCCATGGTGTGGTACATTTTCAAGTCATGAAAGATCAAAAATTATATTCGATAACATTATTATTATTATTATTATTATTATTATTATTATTATTATTATTATTATTATTATTATTATTATTATTATTATTATTGCCAAGAGTGTCGGCCTTCTGTTCCCAAAGCCGCGCTTCGTCGTGATCCTGACCGCGGGTCTGTAGTTCTTGTCGAACGCGAAACGCAAAGACGTTCGTAATTATGCATTTCAACAACCCTACACATATTAAGCAGAATTTATACCGTAGAGGTCTTAGTGAGAGGCTTCTTAGCTATCAAGCCCCTGGAAAATATCTGTTGTTATTATTATGACCACTTGCTAAGATTCAGAGTAACTAGTTAGACGTGCTGACAGTGACTCAGTCAGGTACTGATAGGGCTGCACGGGTATCTGGAGCCATGCTGTCTGTAATGCGTCTCACACTTGTTGAAAGGTGCGTGGCAGATGAGACAGAAGGCGAATACGACAATCGAGGTGGTCCCACAGATATTCAATTGGACTGAGGTCGGGGCTGTTTGGGGACCAGCGTAGAACTTTGAAGGTCTGGCAAGGCGCATTGTGGTAATGGTAGATCGCATCCTCCTGAGGAAAGACAATCATCATGTACTGGTGATCATTATCTCCGAATATGGATTCATAACCAAATCCATTAAGAGTGCCTTCTACACGGGTGATGGGACCTAGAAAATACCACGATAACATTCCTCAGACCATAACACTGCCCCCACCGTCTTGTGTTCGTCCAGCAATTGCTGCAGGGTGATGGTTCTCCGACGTTTCACGCCGGACACGCTGGCGTCCATGCGTTTTATGCAGCTGAAAACGTGACTCGTCAGAGAAAGCTATCCGCCGCGAATCACCAGCGGTCTAGTCGCCATACTACCAAACAAATTCCAGTTGTATTCATTGATGCACCTCTGTTAGCATGGGTGTACGGCTCCATGCTAAATGGTTAGCGTGCTGGCCTTAGGTCAGAGGGGTCCCGGGTTCGATTCCCGCCAGGGTCGGGAGTTTTAACCGTCATTGGTTAATTCCGCTGGCATGGGGGTTGGGTGTATGTGTCGTCTTCATCATCACTACGCGCAGGTCGCCTACGGGTGCCAAATCGAAAGACCTGCACATGGTTAGCCGAACATGTCCTCGGATACTCCCGGCACTAAAAGCCATACACTATTTAATTTCATTTGTTAGCATGGGAGTAGTCATCCTCCGTTTTTCTCCAGAGCCCCATTCGCAGCAGGGTTCGTTGAAATGTTACGTTAGAAATGTGTCTGGATGCCCCCTGGTTCATTAGGACAGTGAACTATTTGGTCTTCACACACACCTCAGACATCAATGGCCCGTGGAGCCCTGCGGTTTTCACGACGGTTTTTTCCCAATGGTGCCGTTCGTCTACTCACGACACACCTTTGTCATAGTGGTACAGGAACGGTTCACAAACGTCGCTATTTCCGAAATGATGCCCCCTCCCCTCCCGGCCCGAAAGCCGATGATCATCCCATTTTGTAACTCGGTTTAATCGCTTCCCTTACTTATGACAGCAGGAAGTGGAATGTGTACTGCCAGCCTGTCGGTCGCAATTTACTGTACAGGCCTACTTGCTTCACCAGCCTACGTCACGGCGAGTACGTCATGGGATAAGCGCTGCAGATGGTACTTCCAGCGGATGGTCACGATAGTGTGATTAGACTGTGCATATCGTGCAGTAAGATGTCGACACGTAAAAGATCTCTGGGGACTAATTCGTTGTTTGCCCAACAATAATTTACACTCCACTACAGGTCATGCATGGCATATTCTATTAGAATAGTGCGCCGTGAGTCATCCAATAGACTTCCGATTCCTCAGCCATCTGGTAGAGCAAAATGGAACGTTTCAATGGTGTCAAATCAAGATGACTGCGCACTATAGCTGTGGCATAAACAAACGAACAACAACAATAACAAAAACAAACACAATAATAATAATAATTGTACCGGGCGGTACACCTCTACTCTGTTTATTTAAAAGTTGCGCCAGTTGAAACTCCTCTTCTGGAGGAAGGTTGAACTTTATCTATTCTATTAATTCTCTACTTTCTCAGAAGATGTCACCACGTGGAAAATTTTGAGTTTTTGAACTGTGTCACTTTTGATGTGTTTTTGTTTCGCTTGAAGTAAGAAGTGTGAACTTTCTCTTCTAGAGGACACTACTGAAGATCAACAATAGTGCGACCTAGTGCGGAGTTAAAGAACTATTTTGTTGGAGAAATTTTTATTTCAAAAGTTTGTTTCTTGTTAAATTTCTTTCTGTTATTGTTTAAGTTGGCTGTATACCCCTCTTTTTCCCCTTAGTTTGGATCTAGCCAATCCCGAATTTCTTTAATTAATTTTCCACCAATAATGTGTTTCTTTTTCCTCTATGTAGGGGTTTCTTTTCCCGAACCAATAAAGATTTTGTGGGGAGGGTGTTTTCTTTCCCCTAACGCCTAGAATCTTCCGCGAGAGGATATAAACTGCTGATTTTGGGGTCTCCGGGCCACTTCTGTTCCATCTTTCAGTGTATTAAGTACATAGCAGGAGGCGGGAAGCGCCTCTTTCTTCTTCAGCCGTTCAACACCAGGTAATGGCCTATTAATAACTTCTTTTCTTGCTAGGTCGGCAGTTTAACACTCGCGGCGGGTTCGAAGCATTTCCATCATGTAACCTTTTCCTAAAATGTAATTACTCTTTTCATCTTTTTCTTGTAAAGCTACATATTGGGATAGAGAGTGCTAACCCTCTCGAGCTCCCACTCACATTTGTTTTGAGGTGAACTTATTTTCTCAAACTATTCTTCGTTTATGTAATGTAAAGTGTTCTTCTCTAAGTCACCTCTGTAGTATGGGATTAGCCCTTGCGTTAGTGGCCCAGAGCCAGATTAGGTTTTAAAAACAAAGTGTATTAGGAGTGCAAGTTCGCCTCCTCTCAAATTGTTATTTTAGAGGTCATGTAATCAACCTTCTTTTCATGTAATAGACCTCCGTAGTTTGGGTATTTTACCCCTGTAAATACGTCCTTAGAGGACAGCTTGAAGGTAGAGTTTGGTGTGGCCTTTGAGAGGCTTAAATTTTAAGAGCGGATCGCTCTTTTGAAAATGGAGTGTCATATGCCTCGTGGAGGCTTTTCTGTGTAATTCGGAGCCAGGGGCTCCTAGGGATGAATGGGGTTTTCTGCCCCGTTGTTAAAATTTGTATATCGGAAAGTTGGGCTAGTTGCTCAAAAATTGTGAACTCAGGGCTCGAAGCCCAAACTCTGTAATCCCTGTAATTGTACATTTCAAATTGTGTTTCGGCTACTAAGTACCTGTTCTTTGTTATTACTTAATTTTGAAAAGAAAATATAACCTGGTTAAATTTTACTTAGTTTCTCTTCCGTAGCTTGAGACCCGTTCACGCCCGCACCTTCTTTCTCCTCTACCTACCACTAAAACACGGTAACAAGTGGTAGCAGAGCGTGGTTGAATGGGTCTCAATTTAGCCCCTTTTGACGGCTAAACATTGCTTTGATTCGAACTCTAACAATTTTCTCAGTTGCTGGAATTTTTTGAGTTTTTCAAAATTGTTCTGTCATCATGCCCGGCCCTCGCGATGTTCTCCTCCTTAACTATTTGCGCAAAGAGGAGTTGATATACGAGTTAACTATCAGAAATGTGCAATCTGGAGGCACGGTTGCAATCGACACAAACAAACTTAGAGAGTCCCTTGATTTGCCCATTTCCATCCCCAATTTGGGAGAGAAAGAAATTGATGACTCTCTTTCCACGATCGTCGAAAATATTACTGGGCTAGCATCTGTAGTTAGCTTTTTTGATGAAAACGATCCGTCTCCTAATCAAATCAAGCGTGTGCAAGGCAGGCTGTATCACTTTGCAAATAGAGTTAATGATCTGTTGTCTCTAAAGGTGAATGACGTTCAGAGGAGGGACGCTAATACGCTCCTTGAAACTATTTCTGAATTGTCTAATAAGGTCACTCAATTGCTAACCGGCGAAGTTCCTCCCAAAACTGATCAACCCGCCACAGTGAATGTAGGTAGTGATGAAGTGCCTCCTCAGGGAGAAGTCAATAGGATAACCGTGGCTGCTCAAACTATCTCTGCCCCATCGAACAACGAATCTGAACGCCGTGCGTCATTGGGTAACATCCGTTCTGAATTAACTTCTTTGCCATTGAAACCTTTACCTACTATGTCACCTGGGTTTAGCAGCTTGCCTCATCCATTGGCAATGTTGCTAAGAGGTATCTCTAAGTTTTCCGTCAACACCACCAGTGAAGTTATTTCTTTTTTACGGTTTTTAGTTGAATTTCAGGATCATGCCCTTGTTTTTTCTCTTTCGCCATGTCAAATTTTGCAAATTATCTATCCGTATGCTATTGGTGTTCTATCTGACAAAATAGTTAGAGCCATCGCTGAGCAATCTTCTATTGAGGATTTCCATGCCCATTTGCTAGCTAACTTCATCCCGGCTAGGGCCAGGTCCTCCCTTATTCAGAAATACTATTATCGGGTACAGCGCTTGGATGAAAACCTGGCAGACTTCATCCAAGATATTAAGTTTTATACTAGGGTGTTTGCTCTCCACTTCCCTGAGGATCAGATCGTGCAAGCTATTGTCGAAGGGATTTCACCACCCTACAGGTCATATTTGTGTTTCGCGGCGTGCCCGCAAACCTTCTCTGAACTGGAAGCATTAGCCGTCTCTGCGGAAGGAGTTAGGTATGCCGATTCCTTGCGGGTGGCGAAAGAACCCCCGCCTTCCTTTAGTAACACTCGGCCTCCACCTCGCCGACCAGTCAATCCCCGTAAATGTTATGCTTGCGGGTCGCCTGATCATCTGCGAGAAGTTCTCGATCGCCTTCGTAAGGCTGGGTTAACTGTTAAGTTGTCCAAGGTTGCCTTTGCTAAGCCCTCAATGTCATTCCTAGGGCATATTGTGTCACCCGATGGGGTAGCTGTCGATCATTCTAGAACACAGGCCATCCGTGATTTTAAACCTCCTAAGGACATCAAAGGTATCGCTAGATTCATTGGTATGGTGAATTTCTTCAGGAAGTTTATTCCTAACTTCGCTAATAGAGCGGCGCCCTTAAACCTTCTTCGTAGGAAAGGCATCAAATTCGAGTGGGGACCTTCTCAACAAGCCGCTTTTGAAGATCTGAAATTAGCTCTCTGTAATGCCCCTGTACTTGCTATGCCTGATTTCTCGAAGAAATTCATCGTCCAAACCGACGCATCGTCGTCAGCAGTAGCCGCAGTTCTTCTTCAAGAGACTGAACTAGGGAGGCGACCCATCGCCTATGCGTCTAGGACATTGTCAGCTCAAGAAGCAAAGTACTCCATATATGAGCTTGAAGGTTTGGCAGTCTTATTCGCCTTAGAAAAGTTCCGTCTCTATCTGGAACACGTCAAATTCGATCTGGAGACAGATAATCAAGCCTTAAGCTGGGTCTTAGGTAGGCCGCGTCGTACAGGTCGTATAGCCCGTTGGGCCATCCGTATTTCTGCCTTCCAATTCGATGTACGGCATATCAGAGGTACTGAAAATGTTGTTGCCGATGGACTCAGCCGTATGTTTCATAACGACGTAGAGACCCACGAACCGGTCGACTGTTCATCACCTTCCGAGTCCATACTATCTGGTGTTTATGCCATCTTAACAGATGCTCCCATGCTTTTTAGGGATATTGAGAAATACCAACGTGAAGATCCGACGCTGGCTCCGATAATGGAAACCCTTTCTTCTGGGGAACATGCTGTCCCTTATGTTCTGAGGAATGGTGTTCTATGTTGCCCTTCGAGGCATGATAAGTTGATGAAAGTTGTTGTTCCAGCGGTTCTTGTACCTATGATCTTCAAATACTATCATGAGACCCCATTGGGGGGGCATCTTGGAATCTTTAAAACTCGTGAAAAGATTCGTGAAATGTTCATATGGAAAGGTATGGACGGTGAAATCCGTGAACTTGTAAAAGCTTGTAAATCTTGTTTGCTCAGTAAACCAACCATGTCCACCAAGGTAGGCCTCTTGTCTTCGCATCAAGCGTCGCGCCCCATGGAACGCCTGTATATTGATTATGTGGGACCCTTCCCCCAGTCAAAGGGGAATGCCAACAAATTCATCTTTGTGTGTGTAGATGGTTTTACAAGATTTTCCTGGTTATTTCCGACTAAGCTGGCTACCGCTCAGTCCACCATTACTTGCCTAAATTCTATTTTTGCTTCTTTTGGTCCGTGTCAATATATTGTATCTGATAATGCTAAAGCTTTTACATCAAATCTGTTTCGTAAATTCTGTTTTGACTTGTCCATCTCTCATGTAACTACATCTGCTTATTAGCCTCAACCATCTCTGGCTGAACGGGTTAACCGTAATCTCAGGTCCGCACTCATTGCCTATCATCATGAAGATCCTTCCAGGTGGGACACGTCCCTGCATTGGATAGCTTTTGCTTTGAATTCGGCGGTTCATGAATCTCACAAGTTTACTCCAGCTTCTTTGATGTTCAAGTTTGTTCCCAACTCGCCGCTCTCTAACCTCTGGTCTTTGAATGACATTCTACCCGAGACAATAGATCCGGATAACATTAAAGATCTTTGGAAGAAGGCTAAAGCCAATCTTAAAGTGTCTCATGAAAAGGTTAGGGAAAGGTATGATCGTGGACGGAGACCCACCCCTTTGAAGGTAGGTGACCAGGTTATGGTCAAGAACTTTGTTCCCGCGGGCAAGCTTGCCCCCAGATTTCATGGGCCTTGTGTCATTCTCGATTTTCTTACGCCGGTTACCTTATTGCTAAGTAATCCAGCCACCGAGAGGATATTTAGAGTTCACCTGTCCCAGGTGAAACCGGTGTAATTTCTATGTTAACTTGCTTCATATTATTTTGAAAGGATATGAAGGTTATATTTTTTTTTTTTGAGTTTCACTTTAAGGCATTCTGCCCCTTCTGTAATATTTTGGTTTTAGATGTAAGCCTTGTGTAAAACCTGCCCCAACCCGTTAAACTGCCATCCTGTTCTTGCCACGGCCATTACCACGCTCCCGTCTCCTGCTCCACCTTACACTGTGGCTTCATAATAGTAAATGCCATGGATATCTACACGCCGCTGGCCCCTCAACCTCTCCACAAGCCTGTACCCTCAAAGAAAATGATTGTCCAACACAATTCTGCCGCCTAGCTTTAATGTTTCAGCGCCCCCGCAGCCGCGCAGCGCCGTGCAGCGACTGGGGAGGGGGATGGGCCCCCTCCTCTCCAGCGAGGACGACATGTGCACGGCGAGCCGGAGCTCTCCCCCCGGCCAAGGCTGATGTGCGGCGCACGTCCTGCTACATGCCCGCAGCCTGTATCTGTTCACTGCGGGCGCGGCGTACTTCAACACCTCTGCTCCCCTCATAGTGCGGGCGAGCGGTATCTCAGGGTACTTGAGGGGTCCGAGCGGCCTCCGTTGGACGCAAGCTGCAACGGCCGGTCTGGCCATCCGACTCAATCTACATCAACTACATGGACAGTCACCATAAGCAATAATTACATTTGGGAATTTAACAACAATATTTGGTGGACATTGCAAAACTTTTCTTCACTTTTAAGCATTAAAGGTTTATCTTCAGAAATTCAACTACTACAACAGAAAAACTTTACTGCACCGGCAACAACAAAATTTTGAAATTGCAACCAACCAAATTACTAAAATCTTATAAATGCTTCCGCAATTAATCTTAATATCAACATCAAAACTTGGACCTTATTTTGGAAACAAAGCTTATGTTCTTCTGTGTTACCCCTTGGAGGAACTTTTGGGGGGGGAGGTCTGTACCGGGCGGTACACCTCTACTCTGTTTATTTAAAAGTTGCGCCAGTTGAAACTCCTCTTCTGGAGGAAGGTTGAACTTTATCTATTCTATTAATTCTCTACTTTCTCAGAAGATGTCACCACGTGGAAAATTTTGAGTTTTTGAACTGTGTCACTTTTGATGTGTTTTTGTTTCGCTTGAAGTAAGAAGTGTGAACTTTCTCTTCTAGAGGACACTACTGAAGATCAACAATAGTGCGACCTAGTGCGGAGTTAAAGAACTATTTTGTTGGAGAAATTTTTATTTCAAAAGTTTGTTTCTTGTTAAATTTCTTTCTGTTATTGTTTAAGTTGGCTGTATACCCCTCTTTTTCCCCTTAGTTTGGATCTAGCCAATCCCGAATTTCTTTAATTAATTTTCCACCAATAATGTGTTTCTTTTTCCTCTATGTAGGGGTTTCTTTTCCCGAACCAATAAAGATTTTGTGGGAGGGTGTTTTCTTTCCCCTAACGCCTAGAATCTTCCGCGAGAGGATATAAACTGCTGATTTTGGGGTCTCCGGGCCACTTCTGTTCCATCTTTCAGTGTATTAAGTACATAGCAGGAGGCGGGAAGCGCCTCTTTCTTCTTCAGCCGTTCAACACCAGGTAATGGCCTATTAATAACTTCTTTTCTTGCTAGGTCGGCAGTTTAACACTCGCGGCGGGTTCGAAGCATTTCCATCATGTAACCTTTTCCTAAAATGTAATTACTCTTTTCATCTTTTTCTTGTAAAGCTACATATTGGGATAGAGAGTGCTAACCCTCTCGAGCTCCCACTCACATTTGTTTTGAGGTGAACTTATTTTCTCAAACTATTCTTCGTTTATGTAATGTAAAGTGTTCTTCTCTAAGTCACCTCTGTAGTATGGGATTAGCCCTTGCGTTAGTGGCCCAGAGCCAGATTAGGTTTTAAAAACAAAGTGTATTAGGAGTGCAAGTTCGCCTCCTCTCAAATTGTTATTTTAGAGGTCATGTAATCAACCTTCTTTTCATGTAATAGACCTCCGTAGTTTGGGTATTTTACCCCTGTAAATACGTCCTTAGAGGACAGCTTGAAGGTAGAGTTTGGTGTGGCCTTTGAGAGGCTTAAATTTTAAGAGCGGATCGCTCTTTTGAAAATGGAGTGTCATATGCCTCGTGGAGGCTTTTCTGTGTAATTCGGAGCCAGGGGCTCCTAGGGATGAATGGGGTTTTCTGCCCCGTTGTTAAAATTTGTATATCGGAAAGTTGGGCTAGTTGCTCAAAAATTGTGAACTCAGGGCTCGAAGCCCAAACTCTGTAATCCCTGTAATTGTACATTTCAAATTGTGTTTCGGCTACTAAGTACCTGTTCTTTGTTATTACTTAATTTTGAAAAGAAAATATAACCTGGTTAAATTTTACTTAGTTTCTCTTCCGTAGCTTGAGACCCGTTCACGCCCGCACCTTCTTTCTCCTCTACCTACCACTAAAACACGGTAACAATAATAATAATAATAATAATAATAATAATAATAATAATAATAATAATAATAATAATAATAATAATAATAATAATAATAATAATAATAATAATAATAATAATAATAATAATAATAATAATAATAATAATAATATATTATATTATATAATAATATTATATTATTATTAAAATAATATTATATTATTATTATTATTATTATTATTATTATTATTATTATTATTATTATTATTATATGGCCTTTAGTGCCGGGAGTGTCCGAGGACATGTTCGGCTCGCCTGATGCAGATCTTTCTATTTGACGCTCACGGGCTACCTGCACTTCTGGATGTGGGATGATGATAATGAGGTAGGGAAAGGGTGAAACCCGGTGTCGGCACGTAGCCTACTCCTGTCGAATAAAACCTAGGGGTCTGCTCAAAGCTTTACGTCCCCATCCGACGGACGAATCACCATCAACAGCGGCATTTGTCCTCACCCCACATGAACACTGCGGAGAGGTTTGGAATTTTATCCGGGCTTTTTGACAAGCAATTTTGTGATTAGAAATTGTATACCACCACTTCTCCTACCATTCCAGTCAACATTGTGTTTGTGAAATTTGTTTCGACCAGCGGGACCCGAACCGGCTAACCACGGTGTCAGACCGTACGGACTTCACGTCTTAACGATAATGCGTGTTTCTTCTTCTTCTTCTTCTTCTTCTTCTTCTTCTTCTCATTATTATTGTACCGGGGGTAAACCACCTCCGGCCAGTTAAACTGCGCGCCTTCTATAAGGCCATCTATGTAATCTAACTTGGACTGATGGAGTACTAAATAGTTTGGTTTCAATTGTTAGATGTCTCTACTATAGGTTTAATTGCTCCATCTTGTGAGGTAAACTACAATTAATCCAGAAATATATTTGTATTGTGGAGGTTTTCCAACCTGGTTCTTAAGATTGCTTTTTTTTTAATGTATCAAAGTTGTCTACAATTCTGCTGTTTTCTTCTTCAATCAGAAGTGTGTAAATATTTTCGTTACCCAATTAAAATTGGGAGTGTGTACAGGCATCCAGCCTATCCGTAAAGAGTTCTGGAAAATTTTCCTCGAAATACTATAAAAGCTAGGCGCTTTAAGGACGTATTGTCATCTTCATCTTCTTCTGGAACAGGGGCCGCGGTCGGCGTTTGGAAGGCCCAGCAACTCAAGGTAATGGCAGAATTTTCCTAACATGTGATAGCTCAGACAGATAGCTTGAGGGGAAGGTTTCAAACCTTTTTTATTATGTACATTTATAAACCTGGTGGTTTAAATGTAGAATTATCGGCCGGTCTGAGGACTCTGTTTTATTCCCTACTGGGAAATCTGTAATGTAACGGAACAAAGAGTGATTACCCTCTGTTGATTCCCATTCAACTTGGTATGGGGTGACCACAGTTTCTAATCATCTAAAATTTTTAACATTCTTTTGGTATTTAATGCTTCTCTTTTAGTCACCCCGCGTAGAATAGGCTTAATCTCTGTCTCTTTGGGCCATAAGCCCAATTAGAGGTTTTTTTTTTTTTTTTTTTGCTAGTTGTTTTACGTCGCACCGACACAGATAGGTCTTACGGCGACAATTAGAGTTTTAAAAACTTCTAGGAGTGCAAGTATTTTGCCTCCTAGCCTTTTGTGCGTGGTCAATCATGTTCAACCTTTTCTTTTTTTACATTAAGGCCATTTAGTATGGGCACTCATTGCCCATGTTTATGTTTCTGGAACATAAAGTGAAAAACTGTTGAGCAGAAGATAAACCCAAAACAGGGCTAAGTGACTGTAAATATCTTAGTTGAAGATTGTGAGGTATAACCTTGTGCACTGTAAGAAATTTATGCGTCTGAGAGGCTGGACTGTATTAACTTTGGAGCTCAGACTCCTAGGGTATATAAGTTATCGGAGCAAACATGTTCTTATAAAATAGTGTACCTGTTTCAGAGCTATAATGCTCATCCCTTCGTTAATTATCATGTTGATAATTCTCTCGAGTTTTGTACCTGAATTGTGGACTTTAAGTCATTGTTGTTGGAGCTGACGAGCTCATTCTTACATTGTTATTGTTTATTCAGATCTTCCATATGTCAAATTTTAAGTTCAAGAAAAGAAAGAAATAAAATTTCGAATTTCGTTGTGTTAAGTTCTACTCTTGTTAATTCCTTGTCCACCCATTCACCCTGTCCCTTCTTACACCTCTGTGACCCACGACATATCCGCAACAATTGTTATTACTATAATTATTATGATTATTATTATGAGGGCCTCCATGGCTCAGGAGGCAGCACGTCGGCCTCTCACCGCTGAGTTCCGTGGTTCAAATCCCTGTCACTCCATGTGAGATTTGTGCAGGACAAAGCTGATTTTCTTCGGGTACTCCAGTTTTCTCTATCAGTTTTCATTCTAGCAACACTCCAAAATATCATTTCATCTGTCAGTTATTAATAATTGCCCCAGAGGAGTGCAACAGCGTTCGGCAACCGGCATAATTTCTATTCTCGCCGCTAGATGGGGGCTTCATTAATTTAATTCCTGACCCGGTCGAATGACTGGAAACAAGCTGAGGATCTTCATTATTATTAATGAACACCAGGGCCATGTGCCCCTCCAAAAGTTGAAGCCGTATATCTAAATTACTCGACTTCTTGGCCGGCAATCGAACCTCGTCTTTTGAGGTCAGAGAAGCACGGCTTTATCATGCCGAATAGGCAGTTCCCGAACTGGTAGTAGTGGCGCTTATTGTTTTTTTTTTGCTAGGGGCTTTACGCCGCACCGACACAGATAGGTCTTATGGCGACGATGGGATAGGAAAGGCCTAGGAGTTGGAAGGAAGCGGCCGTGGCCTTAATTAAGGTACAGCCCCAGCATTTGCCTGGTGTGAAAATGGGAAACCACGGAAAACCATTTTCAGGGCTGCCGATAGTGGGATACGAACCTACTATCTCCCGGATGCAAGCTCACAGCCGCGCGCCTCTACGCGCACGGCCAACTCGCCCGGTGCTTATTGTTTTAAGGGAAGTACAACTAGGCAGTCATCTCGTTTTAACTTGAATCACAAATGAAACAGACAGAAGCCCGATACTTCGAAGAATTAGGGTATACTTAAAAGAAAGGGGGGTGGACCACGAAGTCCAGTCCATGGAAATGAAATACTCTCTAGGCATTGTAAAGCCAATACCGTAAGAGGCGGAAGACAATAAGTGTTGACCAAGGAAGGTCGCATAGGAAAGACGAACACTTGAAGGCTGGCAAAAGTGCGTAAGTGGAAACAATGCCAGACTTAGCTATGTTCTCCGTGATGACCACCCCACACTCTCAAGTTCATGGCCCCCTGAGTCGCCTATTACGACCGACTGGGGATACCGCGGATGTATTCTGTGGCTTCATCTACAGGAGATTCTCTTAACAGAGCGACTTTTCATTAAATACAGCAGTACTTTCTCTCTGACCATCGGGTGTTCTATAATTCCAAAAATAATACTTTGAGTGTAATGATCAATATTGTTTGCATGTCCTGAATTTAGAAGCCCATTGACTCAAGCACTGGCAGTATACTATGGGAAAGTTCTCCGCTTATGTGACAGCGAGTAATACAATGAAATAAAACACCGATAGCTACGATGTACTTCTGTTTACTACGAGAGATTGATTTCTCTCTCACTTTCCACTCGTCAAGACAACAGTGACAGGTTTAAGCAGAGTTTGGTATCAGCCCTCCTTGTAAAATCATGCTATACAGAGGGACTTCCTGCTGCTTTTAAGAGGTAAAGCAACAGGACTATCGGACCATCCTAAAATTAAGAATAGAAGAAAGTGGAAGGGGTTCGACCCTTGGAGGAAGCAAGCTTGTAGTTTTACGTCACTGCTGATATGTGCTCATAGCCTCGGGACCTCTAGTTTTGAATCCGAACTACACGGATCTGTATTGGCTAGAATTCGAACCATGGCCGCCTTGACAAGAAGCCGATGCCACTCGGTTTTCACGACCTCCATCCACTCACCCACCCACCTTTCTTTCGAGAAACGAAAGTATGGTATCGACAAAGAAAAGGATGAGAAAAATCCTGCTATGTCTCAGAGGTCGAGTGGCCTTCGCTTCCCCAGTTAGAAGATTCAGACATGGCGGAGGTGGTCGAATATTTGAAGGGCGGGAAGAAGCTCTTTCGATACTCCATATAATACGATGTCGAAATGTAAAAGATCCCTAGTGGCACATGCGGTGTTTAATTAAAACCCCTCCACAGGTCACCCACTAGAGGTCAATTTCTATGCCATCTGCTAGAGTAAAATATAACGTCGAAATTGACATGCAAGCAGTATAAATGACGTCAAGTCAAAATGCCTACGCACGGCATCTGAGGCTCTCTCTTTACATTTTTAGGACCATGAAAGGCGAAAGAAGGGGAGAGGGATTTTCTAGGGAAGGCATGTGAGCACAGAGCTCTTTAAAACATAAAATATTTCGTTAAAATCAGCAGCGGATTTTGGGAGGTAACAAACGATGTTTCAGCATCATAACACGTATTATTAAAACACAGTATATCGTCATTGCGCCTCGAAATACCGCTATGTGACCCTGTTGAGGGGAGAAATACTGACCCGCAGCACATGTATCACTTAGAACGAAAATTCGCTGTTACAGTTCATGTAATACTGCACCTTAGATGACAGAACCTTTCTTGTTAGAGTTCTAAGCAGAAATATCACATAGCGGGTTTTCTAGGCGCAACGACTATATCCATCTGGGGTTCGCTGTGACGTAGCATTAGAGATTCGTCCCTGAAAACATACAGTATATACTATCCGCGAAACTTACTTCATCTCCCTAGTGCTGAATTGGTAGGAGTCGGTAAACACCTGATAACTAATCATGGTATAAAGATGAAATGGTGAAACTCCCCTGTGGGTGGGGGCGGTAGAATAACACCCACGGTATCCTCTACATGTCGTAAGAGGCGACTAAAAGAGGGCCCAGGGGCTCTGAACTTGGGAGCGTGGGTTGGCGACCATGGGGCCCTTAGCTTATTTATGGTATCGCTTCCACTTACTTCTGCCAGGCACCTCACTTTCATCTATCCTATCCGACCCCTCTTAGTTACCTCTTGTTTTTTTCCGACCCCGACGGTATTAGACTATTTCGAGGTCTAGGAAGTCTTTCATTTTCACGCCCCTCGTGGCCCCTTTCTTTGGCCGATACCTCCATTTTTCGAAGTTTCGGATCCCTTCCATTTCTTCTCTCTGATTAGTGTTATATAGCGGGTGTTTGCCTAGTTGTACTTCCTCTTAAAACAGTAATCACCACCACCACCTGAAATGGTGAAATGGGAGGAGAACATATCGAATAAATTTTCCAAAACCAAACCAAAACCCCACGGCACTTAACGGCCTTGAAAGGGCCTTCGCCTTCCCAGCGACCACTGCTCAGCCCGAAGGCCTGCAAATTACGAGGGGTCGTGTGGTCAGCACGACGCATCCTCTTCAATAGTATTGCAGCTGGTCTTGCTTCAATTCAGTGTTACGTTCCATTCGGTTGGCACAACTACCACAACCGATGAAGCTCCCTTCTCGCCTCTCACCTCTGTAAAAAAAAAAAAAAATGATCAGTATCACTAAAAGTTTCGCAGACAGTATATGATCCGTACTTTTTGTAGTTGGTTGGCGTAACTCGGTGACAATTATCGCTGTAATGTCTGGGGGGAATAAAAAATAACCCCTGGCGCTACAGGCCCCAACGGCCTTTGGCTTACCAAACCCGATGATCAGCAGATTATGAGGTGAAGCGTGGTCAACGCAATGAATCCTCTAGGCCGTTATTCTTAGGCCGGTCACACACACGGTGGATTTTACCGAGCGGATAAATTAACTTCGCTGCCGTTCCAACAGTAGCCCATTGAAGTACATTAGAGCTTACACATTAGACGGAAAAAAATACGATCGGTAAGTTTGCCGTTGGCGGTCGCTGTGCAGCCGTCGGGTGCCACTGGAACCGACGGAAGTTTTACCGCAAGTCTTGAACTAGTGGCCCACGTGACCAAATGCGCGTTTACACACACAGCGGATTGTCACCGCTCCAGCTGCTAGCAGTGTGATTTGAACTGCACATTGGCAGAAGTATATATCGTGAACATCGTTTATATATCGTGAATATCGTATCATTTCGCAAACATTATTGACATGATCGATAATTAAGTTATCATATCGTTAATTGAAGCAAGAACTGTTCTATGGGATAAAACACTGGACAGTTTCAAGGACCGAAATGCTACTCATATCGTCCACAACTCCTACTATGCCAACCAAGAAAAACTTCTCGAACATACACAACTCTGGCTCCACACCCATCACAACACAATCCACAAACCACAGTAGCTGGACATTTTGCCGAGTTCGTTGGCGAAGAAGAAAGTGAAAGATGTTCTACACCAAGTTCCCTCAATTCGTCAAGTACAATGGATGTGCATATCTAGTTGTAAAAATATGGAGTTTATTATTGTATTGTATTATTGTAGTTCATATATTCTTGAGAATGTTTCTTAATACAGATCTTTAGAAAATGATTATCCCTGCTTCTTGTATTACCCTATATTATTTTCAACTTTGTAAGTTATTTTCACTTACCCCAGCGTTATTGTCAACATTTCTACTGGTTGAATACAGTTCCTGATTTTTGTATTTTTGCGCTGAATGGTATCTTTCAACCGGCCATGCAATTCGTCAAATGAATTCATCGACATTCTGAAATAATTGAAGAATTTCGTGTCATGCTGCCCCAACTCTTCAAATAACGTGTAGAAAGTGCCAACCTTATCTCTCCTTTCATTAATTGTATGAACCCAAATCAGTCGATTGTTTCTTCTCCTTTTCATTCGACGACGGAATAACTATAACGCTAGAAGCTGCTCTGTTCATTTCCAACTACACAAGCAATCAATAATTTGAACATCTCATGAGGAAGTGAGTTGGTTTCAGAAACTGCTGCATCTACTCGTACGACGGAAATTTTTCCGGCCAGCGGCGACGGTTAAATCTCCGACCAAAATAATCCGCTCGGTAAAATCCGCCGTGTGTGTAACTGGCCTTAGCTTTGTAGACCGGGAGCATCATCTCACCGTCTACTAGCTCATCAGTGGAAATCACGTAGTCTACATGGACCTCCAACGGTCTGTCAGGTCCAGGTAAAAATCCCTGACCTGGCCGGGAGAAGCCCGGGCTTCCGGGTAAGAGGTAGGCATGCTATCGACCAACGGAGGATGGTAGAAGCAAGGGAGATCAGTTACGCAAGCTCTTCTTCGAAAGCCATGATGACAGCTCTTAAATCAATCAGAACTCATGAGAGAACGTTTAGGAACAGGTATTATTTGTATTATTGGCATAAAATATGTGGAGAAATTATTTTATTAATTTATTATTCGCTAATATGCTAACTAGGCACCACGGTAAGCTTCATTATACATTCTGGCGTTTATTCAGTTTTCGAATGATCCAGTAGTTTTTCATTAGCTTGCTGTGTCCAGCACGGCGTTCATCCGACCACTTTTCGCCAGTTGTCCATTCCTCACCTCGGAAAGTCCCAAAAGTCGCAGTGCTTGTTCTGAAAAGGTATCGTTTATGCGCGTCATCTGGTCGTAGGCCCATTTCTTCGAGGTCTTTCTTGACGTTGTTGTTGTTGTTTTTGGTTTTAAGTCGAAATTGTCAATCGAGAGTCGTCCATTCGTCGTACGTGACCGTAGAAGCAAGTCCTGCGTTTGCGCATTGTGTCCGTGATCTTCTGTATCTTAGTGTAGATTTCTTGTCTGGATTTTCTTATGTAGATCCTGTTTTTGTAGTTTGGGCCAAGAGTGTTATGGAGAATAATTCTCTCTTTTCGATCTAACTTAGCGAGCGCGCATTTCTGAGAGAGGATAAGGCATACTGGCGCATAGAGAGATACCGGCCTAACGACAGCGTTGTAATGGTGAATTTTGGTAATTATACAAAAACACATTTTGTTATATACTGTATGTTCCGGGTGGTTTGAAAAGCTACCTCTTTTATTTATTTAATTTTTTGCTTTGGCTGCTATGGGCTCTGTATCTAGTCCGTTTGATTGGATCCACTATTTAAACTCACACTGTTTATTGTTCCATATTTGGTGTTCAGTTGGGTCGTGCAGTCTTTCATGTTTGAAATTCCTTCTGTCTTTTCAAAGGATACCTGCAAGCTCGTTTGTTCTGCTACCTCTTTCAGCACACTAATTTCTTCTGTTGCAGATTCAAATTTTTCTGTCATAATTGCTAGACTATATCATCCGCAAAAGCCAATCAGTCGATTTCTACTCCATTCTTCTTCGTCCCAATCCTTCAAAGTTTGAACAAGTTTCCACTTTATTGTACCTGATGCTACTCCTGTATTACTTTCTCCAGTACGCAGCTGAGCAAGAGTGGTGAGAGACCATCTCCCTGCCTAACACCTGTTTAATTTCAAAGGATACAGAATAGCATCCGTGGAATTTTACTTTGGAGATGATATTAGTCAGGGCTGCTCGTATTACCGCTGGCAGTTTTTCGTCGCTCCCATTTCGGCAATTATTTGGAAGCAACACATCGCGTTCAATGGAGTCGTATGCCTTTCTGAAGTCAGAAATTATTATTATTATTATTTTATTATTATTATTATTATTATTATTATTATTATTATTATTATTATTATTATTATTATTATTATTATTATTATTATTATTATTATCCTCAATGGCTCAGGCGGCAGCGCGCCGGCCTCACACCGCTGGATACCGTGGTTCAAATCCCGGGCACTCCATGTGAGATTTGTGCTGGACAAAGCGGAGGCAGGACACTATTTTCAGATGCTCCGGTTTTCCCTGTCATCTTTCATTCAAGCAACACTCTCCAATATCATTTCATTTCATCTGTCAGTCATTAATCATTGCCCCAGAGGAGTGCGACAGGCTTCGGCAACCGGCACATTTCCTATCCTCGCCGCTAGAAGGGGGCTTCATTCATTCCATTCCTGAATGACTGGAAACAGGCTGTGGATTTTCATTTTGGTTTAATTTTACGTGTCCAAATAATTTGGGCACCGAATCTTATAAGTGTTGTGGTTCTCATTCAATCAGGTTGATTACAATTCGTATTCATCTCTTGATCTCCCCGAGTTTGTAACACATCGTCTATCATTGAAGGAAAAGTATTAACTGCCTACTCCTTACAAAGCTAAAGTCACTGAAGCCCTTAGAGACCAAAAGTTGAGGTCTACGAAATCCTTCATTTTCACACCCTTCATGGCCCTTCCCCATTTTTCACTGAGACCCTCATCTTTAAAAAAGTCAGAAATCTTCTATTTCTTTCTCTCGTTCGTGTGAAGAGGGGATTGTTGCCACAATAATCAGCACCAACATCAGTGGATATGGGCATTATACTGAAACAGAACGTTTATTTTAATAATTAGGCCTATATACTGTATGTACGTGCTAGAACGTTTATTTTAATAATTAGGCCTATATACTGTATGTACGTGCTATGTTATTATTTTCACGCCGTGCTTAACAACACAAGAGTGCATTTTATTAGAGAAATTATTTCTCCCTTCAATAGCAGAAATCATTATCGTATTTGCTCGTGTGCAAGGCTAAGGCACGCTCCGCCAACCCAGGCGCAGTATTATCTCTCACCGAGGAGACGTCATCCTTCCGGTTATTCTCTATGCTTCACACCTGAGTAACAACACCAGAGACAATCAGTTTTCAAAGCAGGACCACGAACAGCTCGTAGTCATCAATATCAATGAACATATACGACGTTTACGTAATGGTCGGCGGACGAACCGAGGATGCGTACTTCCGATATGAATTCTGATGGACGTAGAGTACAGCTCGGCCACCGAGATGTCTTGCAGGCTTCCTGCTAGTCCGGACGTTACTCGTCCAGAGGGTGCAAGCAGTATGCTACAAAACTAAGAATGTCGAACTCTGCACGGTTTATTATTCCCGACGTCATGATGCAGGACATGACAGCCATGAGCATAGCACAGTGATATCTACCACTTGGTCCCGTTTCCTGATACGGGGTCGGGGATAAGCTGTCAGTAGAGAGTTGGCGTGGAATGACATAAGTAGACGAATGAGCTTGAGCGGAGCTTTTAAAACTAGGAAAGATTATAACATGAAGATAAAGATGGGTCCGCATCTGTGGTGTAGTGGTTAGTGTGATTAGCTGTCACCCCCGGAGGCCCGGGTTCGATTCCCAGCTCTGCCACGAAATTTGAAAAGTGGTATGAGGGGTGGAACGGGGTCCACTTAGCCTCTGGAGGTCAACTGAGTAGAGGGTGGTTCCATTCCCACCTAAGCCATCCTCGAAGTGTTTTTCTGTGGTTTCCCACTTCTCCTCCAGGCAAATGCCGGGATGGTACCTGACTTAAGGCTACGGCCGCTTCCTTCCCTCTTCCTCGTCTATCCCTTCCAATCTTCCCATCCCCTGACATCCCACAGCAGGTGAGGCCGCCTGGGCGAGTAATGGTTCTCCTTCTCAGTTGTATTTCCCGACCCAAAGTCTCATGCTCCAGGACAGTGACCTTGAGGCGGTAGAGGTGGGATCCGTCCCAGAGTTCGAGAGAAAAGCTAACCCTGGAGGGTAAACAGATTAAGAAAGAAAGAAAGATAGAAAGAAAGAAAGAAAGAAAGAAAGAAAGAAAGAAAGAAAGAAAGGCTTATATGGCGTAAAACGGATTCTTTCAGCATACCATGAATTAAGGGAGAAGATAGAGATTTTTGTGCCCTTGCGGCAACCTATGTTCATCAACATGTTCCACAATCTACAGCACTGTTATGAGCAATACGTGAAATGTGACGGTACACATTTTGAACACATGCGCTGCCGACGCAGTTAGACACGTGTTTCCGTCGTCACCTTGCATGTTACAGTGACGTATCTTGATTTTCAGAGCAAGATTTTAATTTCAGTTCTGTTCCCTTTGCTGCACACTGCATTATTATCTAACAATATTATCCGCTGAGCATACAAAATTACTGCATTTGAAAATAATATTATGTGGCAAAACATACAACATACAAGGTGCATATAAAAAAACCGATTGAGTGGCTGCGCGGTTTGGGCCACGGGGCTGTGAGCTTCCATTCGGGAGATAATGGGTTTGAACTCCCACTGTCGGCGGCGGCGGTGGTGGTGGTGATTACTGTTTTAAGAGGAAGTACAAACTAGGCAACCATCCTCTATTTAACACTAACCAGAGAGAAAAAACGGAAGGGATCCGACACTTCGAAAAATGAAGGTATCGACCAAAGAAAGACAAGGGCCACGAAGGGCATGAAAATGAAAGACTCCCCAGCCCTCGGAAACCTAATAGAGTCGGGATTAGTAAAGTACAAGAGTTGACCAAGGGAGGTCGGAAAGGATACATGAAAGAGAGAAGCCTGGCACAAATATCCCCTGTCGGCAGCTCTGAAGTTGGTTTCCCGTGTGCTTTCCCATTTTCAAACCAGACACACCTTCTCACCCCTAGTCCTTTCGTCTCCTATTGTCGTCATAAGACCTATCTGTGCCGGTGCGACGTACATTGTTAAAAACATTAGGCCGTAGGTGTCTCTCATCACTAGGCGAGACTAATTAATGATAGCTTGGAACTTTCGAAATTATATTTTCCCACCATTTTTATTTTAGCTAATAACTTTTTAGTGCTTCATATAATTTTTCCATTTACTTCGCAAATGAATTAATTGGATTTTAAGATTCTCATCGCTAAACCTCAACGTTGTTTGGGGAAAGTACATCCTTGCATTTACTGAAAAGATGCCCTACAGGGCAACTTGAAGGAATACCTGTGTTTAATTTTAAGAACATCTTTGGTGTAAATATGATGTCTTTTGAAGTACTGGAGAGGTAAGAAAATACCTCACCCAGAACTGGTGAAGTAACTGACTCCGCTGTAGTAGAACCAAAAAAGTGATCTTCACTGACATTTATTTTTTCTCGTCTCTGCTTCCTTGCGATGTTCGTATATCAATTACTAGAATGTAACGAGTACTATAATTTATTTCAAGAAGTAAAGCAACTTTTAAAAGTAACATATTTTTTTAGATTTTGCTTTACGTCGCACCGACACGTAAGTCTTATGGTGGCAATAGTATAGGAATGGCCTTAGAGTGGGAAGGAAGCGACCGTGCCCTTAATTAAGGTACAGTCCCAGCGTTTGCCTGGTGTGAAATAAGTAACGAATACAATTAAAAAATAATAAGAATGAATTGTTGCAAGCAATTCGATTACTTTTACTCGGTTATTTTCCAGCTCTCGTCATTTCATATCTTGACGCACTTGATTCCATAGCTGAGAAGCACGAGTGTAAACGACACTTCGGTATGCTGTTTTTATTGCGAAAGTCGGAAAGTTGCCATCTACGGACCGAGCCTACGGTAGCAGTGTTTGCAAGACAGCTTCTTAAAGGTGAAAATTTCTACAACATTTATTCATACTTTCAACGAGTATTATTTGCAGTGTTCCCGACAACGAATTAATGGACTATTGTGGACTTAGCCATACCATGCTGCTAAATCACCTGGACTGCAGGGGAATTACAGGCAGGCTCTGGACTCTAGGAAAAGTAAGCCTTCCCCTTACCCGGAGGCTCCGGATTCGACTCCCGACCAAGTCACGCATTTTTACCTGAATCTGGGTGCTAGTTCGAGGTCAACTCAGCCTACATGAGAACAATTGAAGAGCTGTCTGACATTTCAGGTCTAGAAATCCAAGAATAACGACCGAGAGGATTCGACGCGTCGACCATGCATCCCCTCGTAATCTACAGGTCTTCGGACTGAGCAGCGGTTGCTTGGTAGGCCATGGTACATCAGGGATGTAGCGTCAAGGGGTTGGTTTTTATTTTTATGGCGGATTTATCCGAAGTATTACAATTAAAATTAAGTGCATTAATTAAACAAATAATTATAATATTGTTATGAAGTATTAAAGAAAGAAAGAAAGAAAGAAAGAAAGAAAGAAAGTATACGTAACAGCTGTTGTTCTAGTGTATAAGTATTATTTTGATAATCATTCTCGGTATCTGTCATGCTCTCAATTTTCCATTATATTGCGGATTTAGCCAAGTCTCCCCTACTTTTTGTACGAATAAATAAAGAAAGAAAGAAAGAGTCAGAAATATTCATTGTTAGTCTTTCCTCACGTAAAGCTTTCATTGGTCATAGCCTCACTTCTATCGGAGTTTGCGACAGGATGACAATGCGTCCTTTCTGACGGTACGACTGCCTCAAGAGGTAGAACTAGTTTATGGAACTACACTATTAATATTGTGTATAATGCCCACTCAGCATCAGAAACGATTGAAGAGACTAACAAATGTGTTGCATGTGTATATGTGTAGCCTATACATAAGAAAAACAGTTCTTAATTAACTTACATCAGAGATGAGAAAATATACCATGAAGTCACTACGCCCAAGAAATGAATCATACAGTACTGTACAACTAGAAGGAAGTGTCCAGGTGAGCTTTTATCTCGGTCGCTGTGACTATGGCAATGGCGTGACCCACTCCTCAGAAAACACCTCATATAACATTCTCCACATGAGAACGAAATATAATGTACAATAATGAATACTATCGCGAAACGTATATAATTAGCAGCTGAAAAACAGTACTGGTATTCTTTGTTTTGTGGCAATTCTGCATCGGCGAAAAGAAAAAAATGAGTAGAAATTTAGCCTATCGAGCAACATGGCCATTGGAATATTAAGTTATCAAATAAGAAATATTTATTAAAGAGGGCCATAACCTGAACTATTTTAATGATTCATTTCAATACCGTGCCCTGTCTCCAAAACTGTTGCTTTGTACATACAGTATAACAGAAAATGGCAATAGTCAGGGGAGTAGCCAAGGGCGGAGGGTTACTGGGGGTTAGAACCCCTTCCCACTCATGGAATTTTTTCAAAAGAAAATAAGCAGAAACTGGCAATAAACAAGTTATCGTAGTCGATTCAATGGGTTGGCTCTTTTGATTATTCCCAGAGACATAATTGCAAAACCAACAGATCTCTTGAATCTATTTTCTAAAAAGCCTCGAAAGTTGGATTTTGTATTGTAATCTGAACATACCATTCGCCGTAAAACTATTCACCCTGATCATATTGTTCTGTTCTGTATTTTAATGTAAGATGTTTTAATGTACCGATACTGCAATCAGAATATCAACATAATTTACTTGTATTCAGTGTCCTTGTAGTGACACTCATGCATGCGCGCACCACACACGAACAACACCTTAATTTTGTTCTATCATTATTTTGTAACTATAACCCCTCCACCTAACAGTCGATTCTGGCTACGCTACTGACAATAGTTGTCTCATCATCGCTCCTTTGAACATAAATTATTAACACGTATTTATTCATCAGAGATGATGTTTGCTGTGTTTATCTCGCTAGAAATAATTTGCAGCTGGTTGCCTTATGGCTATGGAATTTTTACAGGAATAATTGTCTTCCTGCAAAATGGAGTTCATTGATATAATGTCTCCTTTACCAAACGACACGACTTATTTTACTAACAGTACACAGAATTCCGGAGTCATTACAGTGAGTAGTCTACCATAGCCGTACTGACGTCAGTAGACTAATCAGACCAATGCGACGGTCACGTGGGTCTCATGTACACCATGAACCAAAATACCGCGGCTCCTTCTTGCAAACAAATTGGAATATATTTTCGGGAAAGGCTTTTTATTTCTAATCTACGAAAATAGCTCTAAATGTACCTCACACTGTCATACAAGAATACAATGAATTAAAATACATAGGGACCTTCACCCCTATATTCCACACCATCTCCATCCTCCTTCACTGGATTTAACGCAATCGTTCTGATATAACCATAAAATGAATGCTCCATTCATTATATATGATTTTAAGTAGAGGAGAACATTAAGAACCGAGTTTGATAGCTGCAGCCACTTAAGTGCGGCCATTATCCAGTATTCGGGAGATAATGGGTTCGAACCCCACTGTCGGTAGTTCTGAAGATGGTTTTCCGTGGTTTCCCCATTTTCACACCAGGCAAATGCTGGGACTGTACCGTAATTAAGACCACGGCCGTTTCCTTCCCATTCCTAGCCCTTTCCTCTCCCATCGTCGCCAGAAGACCTATGTCGGTGCGACGTAAAGCAACTTGTAAAATAAAGAGAACTAAGAATATAATAAATACGGCATAATTCTATTTCTTATATGTGTCTTAAATTGGCCTGGCTCCTTGGTTGAATGGGCAACATCAAGACCTTTTTGCCAGGTGCTTTACGTCGCTCCGACACAGATAGGTCTTATGGCGACGATGGGACAGGAAAGGGCTAGGAGTGGGAAGGAAGCGGCCGTGGCCTTAATTAAGGTACAGCCCCAGCATTTGCCTGGTGTGAAAATAGGAAACCACGGAAAACCATTTTCAGGGCTGCCGACAGTGGGGTTCGAACCTACTATCTCCCGAATACTGGACGCAGTTAAGCGACTGCAGCTATCGAGCTCGGTAACATCAAGACCTTCGGTTCAAAGGGTCGTGGGTTCGGTTCCTAGCGAGCCGAAGATTTTAACTGCATCTGGTTAATTGCTCGGACTCGGAGACTGGGTGTTTGTACCAACACACTTCTCTTCATATCCATACACCGCACTACCACAAATCACAGGTCACGCAATAGTGAATGCATCGCTCCACATTGAGTTGGCTGGCGTTAGGAAGGACAACTGGCCGTAAAAAAGGGACTACGTTCACATATGCGACACAGTTTGCACCCGTGACTCCATCAAGGTGTGGGAAGGAGAAGAAGAAGAAGACGGTTTATACAATTTATTTGACCGGGCGAGTTGGCCGTGCGGTTAGGAGCGCGTAGCTGTGAGCTCGCATCCGGGAGTTAGTGGGTTCGAACCCCACTGTCGGCAGCCCTGAAGATGGTTTTCCGTGGTTTCCCATTTTCACACCAGACAAATGCTGGGGCTATACCTTAATTAAGGCCAAGGCCGCTTCCTTCACACTCATAGCACTTCCCTATCCCATCGTCGCCATAAGACCTAACTGTGTCGGTGCGACTTAAAGCAAAATAGCAAACAATTTATTTGGTTTTTGAAAGACGCTGATGTGTCAGAATTTTATCCCACAGTATTTCTGTAACGTGCTAGAAAACATGGCGCTGTTAAGCATTTAAACATCCACAAATGACATCGACCTCACCCGGGGCCGACCTCGATATCTTGTGAACAGACGGATGACGACTAATCGACTAAACCACTGAGATTGTTGAAATGTGAGGATGCTCTGCAAGTGATCCAACGAGGCCTTGATGGCGATCGTACAAATGACTGGGCCAAAGTCCAAGTTTAATTTGTGTCCAAGCATGTAAAGCTTAAATTACAATTGAAATACTGAAGCTTCAAATAAGCTATATTCTGATCACGCATATAAGGAATATTATTATGGACAACAGTTTACGTGAAAGCTCTTCATCATGGTGGTTGTAGATACCAAAGACCTGAGAGCAGTAACGAATCTGTTTAAAAATAAATATAGTATGAAATGAGACAAGTCTGGTGTTGGAGATTCCTACAATTGTCGCACCATTAATTTTCAATTGTCTGTACTCCACGATCCACATTCCTCTTTGGCAACTCGCCAAAAACACTGTTTCTTGTCAACGCCCTGAACAGTTTAATCTACTTTTAATAGGAAGTGTCTCACTATTCTCCCTATGCACTTATCGCACGGCTATTATCCATCCACTGATACGAATTCCTTCAAATACTTTAATCTTCATGTTTTAATTCGTAGAGTCTGAATAGATAACCCCGAGTCCTTTGTGTAATGATGTTTCGAAAAAATCTCAGCATCTGACTAAAGCATGCGATACGCTGGAATTTGAGGGAAGAGTGCGTATTCATAGTTGTTCTCGTCGATATTCAGTTCACCACACTTTAAAAAAAATAGGAATGGCAAGAAAATATGCTCACCGGTTTGCGGCCAGCTTGTATGTTTTATGGCCTACCTCTCAGGAGAAGAGTTGATTCTGCAGATATCAGCCAAGCCGCGCCAGTTCCTTCAGGTCGGGACAAACTCACTACTGCTGGCAGGCGGAATGTAAGAGCGGACGGAGTGAACGTTAGGTTCGGCGCCCCGCCACGCTAATTTTAGCGGCCCCTCTGCCCCGCGCCTCGCGTCTCTTACAACCACATGCTAGCGCGTGGTGTGTGCCTGCGACAAGTGCAACCCCGGCCAAAAGCCGCCCGTGTGTGGTATCGTTGACAGTGGCACGATCTTTGCAGCTACATCTACTCCAATACCTTCCAGTCCCAGGAAAATATTTCAATTCTAATGCATTTTCAAAGAAACCTCCCAAAATCCAAAGACAGGGAGGAAAGAGCGGGTCAAAGCTCGAGGCTATACAATAATTCAGTTGCCGGCCGGCGTAGTGTAAGCATTCCAACTAAGCTTCTGCGTGGCTACTGGTTCGAGCCCGTCCTCAGGGATGGATGAATGTGTTGTGGTTAGTTAAATGTGTTTAATATAAATAAGAGACTGCTTTTCCACGATTATCACTAAGAAAATAGCTACGTGTATCACTAAAAAATTGGAACCCCTCAATGGAGAAGTGAAGCATGCATTAAAGAAAACTCAATTGAGAAATTTGATCATCTAATTCCTCTGTTTCCTATGGTCCATAAGAATTTGAGTGTTCGCATCATGATCCCAAGTTCACAGGTTCGAGGTAGCGACAATTCGACGGCAGAAGTTGGTATACAGGCTGTCTAAATTGTGCCACTCTAGAAAGCCTGGAACTGAATAACTGAAATAAATAAATAAATAAATAAATAAATAAATAAATAAATAAATAAATAAATAAATAAATAAATAAATAAATAATAATAATAATAATAATAATAATAATAATAATAATAATAATAATAATAATAATAATAATAATAATAATAATAATAATAATTGCTCCAGAAATGTCGTGGATTAGAGAAGTGTACGAAGGTGCCGGGGTGAATGGGAGGACAGGGAAATGACCAGAGCAAAAGTTAAAGCACTAAATTTTGAAATTTTATTTATTTCCTTTCTTTTTCTTAAAATTTTATAGATGGAAAATCTGAATAAACAACAATATATAATAATGAGCTCGTCAGCTCCAACAACAATGACTTGAAGTCCAAAATCAGGTACAAAACTAGAGAGAATTATCAATATGATAATATACAAGGTGGTGGTGGTGATTATTGTTTAAAGAGGAAGTACAACTAGGCAACCATCCTCTATATAATACTAATCAGAGAGAAAAAAGGAAGGGATCTAACACTTCGAAAAATGAAGATATCGGCCAAAGGAAGACAAGGGCCACAAAGGGCGTGAAAATAAAAGACTCCCTAGGTCTCCATACGTAATACCGTCGGGAGCGGAAAAGAACAAGGGTTGACCAAGGGAGGTCGGATAGGATAGATGAAAGTGAGGAGCCTGGCACAGGTAAGTGGAAGTAATGCCAGGACTCAGCTGAGGGCCCCGTAGTCGTCAACCAAAGTTCAGAGCCCCTGGGGCTAATATACGATCTGCTTCACTAACTCCCGTAGCCTAGGAGTCTGAGCTCCAAAATTAATACAGTCTAGTCTCTCAGAGACATACATTTCTTCAGCGCACCTGACAACCTTCAAATGAGGTATTTACAGTCACTTCTGCTCAACAGTTTTTCAATTTCTCTTCCAGAAACATAAACAAGGGCAATGAGTGCCCATACTAAATGGCCACAATGCAAAAAGAAAAAGTGCTAATGATCGGCCAAAAATAAAATGCAAGGAGGCGAAAAACCTGCACTCCTTCTAGAAAACTCTTCAAACCCTATATGGGCTCATGGCCCAAAGATACAGAAGCTAAGCTTATTCTACGTCGGGTTGGCTAAATGCGAAACATTAAATACCAAAAGAGTGTTAAGAAACTATAGAGTATAAGAAACTCACCCCATACCAAGTTGAATGGGAATCAACACAGGGAAATCACTCTTTGTTCCCTTACATGACATATTTCGCAGTAGCGAATAAAACAGAATTCGTAGGACATTTAAACCACCAGGTTTAGAAATTTACATGACATAAAACAGCTTTGAGATCTTCCCCTCAAGTTATCTGCCGGGGCTATAATATGTTAAAAGCCGGGCTGAATGGCTCAAACGGTTGAGGCGCTGGCGTTCTGACCTCAACTTGGCAGGTTCGATCCTGGCTCAGTCCGGTGGTATTTGAAGGTGCTCAAATACGACAGCCTCGTGTCGGTAGATTTACTGGCACGTAAATGAGCTCCGACGGGACTAAACTCCGGCACCTCGGCGTCTCCGAAAACCGCAAAATTAGTTAGTGGGACGTAAAGCAAATAACATTATTATTATTATTATTATTATTATTATTATTATTATTATTATTATTATTATTATTATTATTATTATTATTATTATTATATGTTAAGAAACGTTTGCCAAAACCTTGAGTTGCTGGGCCTTGCGAACGCCGACCTTCGTCCCCTGCCCCCTTGGTACACGCCGCACACAATAAACCGGAGCGATGAAGATAACAATACAGCCTTAAAGCACCCAGCTTTTATAGTATTTCGAGGGGAAGTTTCCAGAACTCTACAGATAGGCCAGATGCCTGCACAAACCCGCAATTTTAATTGGCTAGAGAAAATGTTCGCAAAATTTCTAATTGGTTGATAGACACATGAGAGTGAGGTGGGGGGGGGGGAGGCGAAGTGTTTACAACCTTGACACAAGAACAAAACAATCTTCAAAACTAAGGTTAACTTTCCCTTAAGAATTAATTGTCCTTAATGCCGCCAGAGGTGGCACTTAGGCCGATGGTAGAGACATCTAACAGTTGCAAACTCAGGTATCTTGCATTACATTAGTTCAAGTTCAATGATATAAATACTTAAGGCCACGGCCGCTTCCTTCCAATTCCTAGGCCTTTCCTATCCCATCGTCGCCGTAAGACATATCTGTGTCGGTGCGACGTAAAACAAATAGCAAAAAAAAAAAAAAGATATAAATGGCCATATAGAAGGCGCGCAGTTTAAACGGATGGAGAATGTGTACCCCCGGTATAATAATAATAATATAATAAAAATAATAAAATAATAATAATAATAATAATTTTACGTCCCACTAACTACTTTTACGATTTTCGGAGACGCCAAAGTGTCGGAATTTTGTCCCACAGGAGTTATTTTACGTGTCAGTAAATCTACCTTCAAATACCAGCGGACTGGGTGTCGGGATCAAGTCCACTAACCTGAGTTCCGCCACCACTTGAGCTACTCAGCCTCGTCTTATTATTATTATTATTATTATTATTTTTATTATTATTATTATTATTATTATTATTATTATATCCCGGAAGTTTAAGCATTTAATTTTGCTAAAATATGCAGGCAAATAAGCACTTACCATTTAGGAAATGGGCAGTAAAATAATTAAATAGGCATTCATAATGACAAAAGTTGGGTACTAAAATAATAAAGATGCATTCATGTAAGCTACGAAACACACATCTGCATAACATTTTAGTACTTAAACTTACATCCCTGTGTGGGTGGGGATGATAAAATAACGTCAACGGTATGCCCTGTCTGTGGTAAGAGGAGGTGACTAAAAGGGGGACCAGGGCCTCTCAACTTGGGAGGGTGGGTTGGCGACCACGGTTCCACTAGCTGAGTCTGGCGTTTCTTCCACTTCCACCAAATTGTTATTCCTTTCAAAACGATAATCACCACGAGCACGCAAATATACGTAGCAAGAACGTGACCTGGCAAACCTCACGTCATTTATGTAAATGTTTTTATCTATTAAGCTAAAATGAATTTTTTCTTTATTATCAATACAGTACATTGGAATGTCCGACTCGTTGGCTGAACGTTCAGCGCACTGGCCTTCGGTTCAGAGGGTCCCGGGTTCGATTCCCGGCCGGGTCGGGGATTTTAATCTTATTGGTTAATTCCAATGACCCGGGGGCTGGGTGTATGTGTTGTCTTCATCATCATTTCATCCTCATCACGACGCGCAGGTCGCCTACGGGAGTCAAATAGAAAGATCTGCACTTGGCGAGCCGAACCCGCCCTGGGATATCCCGGCACTAAAAGCCATACGACATTTCATTTCATTGGAATTATATAGTTTTTTTTTCACGAATTAATTTAATACATAAATAACTGCAGAAAATATCCACAATTATTTTAAAAAAGCTAAAAATGCATTAAGCTATCAAATAGGCTACGGAAGCTAAAATAGGCGAAAAAGGCAAAATAATAACTGGTCCTACCGTTCCCAAACGTACGGAAACATGTTTCTCTCTATGTGACAATTCGTATCCACCTATATAAAAAAGACATTTTGCCTAACTTCCAGTCTATTATTATTATTATTATTATTATTATTATTATTATTATTATTATTGCCTAGTGTCAGACTCCTTGGCTGAATGGTCGGCGTTGGGGCCTTCGGTTCAGCGGTTCCCGGGTTCGATTTCCGGCCGGGTCGGGGATTTTAATTGCGTCTGATTAATTCTTTCGGCTCGGGGATTGGGTGTTTGTGTTTCTCCCAACGCTTTCCTCTTCTTATTCAGACAACGCACTGCACTACCAACCACTACAGTAGACTAATACGCAATAGAGATTACTGATTACATCTCTTTACATAGGGTTGGCGTCAGGAAGGGCATGCTGCCGTAAAACAGGGCCAAACCCACTTGTGTGGAGAAAAAGCGGCAGAAGAAGAAAGAAGAAGACCCTGCCTTGGTGATCTATTTCATGAAACAAAATAAATATTGGCACTCTGCCGCGTTTGATGTATTGTGAACACTTGAAATGTAAAAATCACGAAAAATAAAAACAAAAGCAATCATAATGGTGGTGATTGTTTTAAGGAGAGAAACGTCGAGAGCATTATCCCTTCTGAATATTAATCACAGGAGAATGAAAATTCTGATCTATCGAAGATTGAGGGTTGCGCTAAAAGAAGTAGAAGGGCTACGGGAGTCGTGAAAATGGAAGACCTTTCAAATCTCACCTTAGAGGTCGTAAGAGAGTTAGAGTTCGTTAGGGAGGGTGAGATAGGAGAGATGAAAGGAGCCCGTGGGGTCTCCCTTTTGTCGCCTCTTATGTCAGGCAGGAGATACCGAGGATATATTTTAACACCGTCGCCCACAGCAAGAAGGATCGGAAGAGAAGAAAATTTGACAAACGGAGGTCAGGTAGGAAAGATAAGAGTGAGGAGTCTGGCACAAGGGTACCAACTCACCAACTCCGTTGCCAACAATGGAAAACAAAACCACCAGCAATCCTCATTTCGACCCAGGGACAGTTGGGTACAAAAAGTTTGAAAGTCGTGAAACAATAAAGTGTTTTAAATGGTGACAGAGATGTGAAACACAGATGAGCTTTTACTAATGACATACGCAAATGTTTTTGATCGTCAGTCCATTCGATAATTCATTCAATGAAGACAAGCTCAACAGTCTCGTTAAGCAATGGTTTTTACTTCAGGTGAGTTACTTAATGCCCAATTTTCTTGGAAATATTTGATCAAATTTTCAGCACTTGTAAGTCAACAAGAGACATTCCTGCTTCACCTAGTAGAAATATTTGCTTGTAAATATAATCTCCGTCAACACTAAACAACTGTTCGTTGTTCCTTAAGCGGCAGTAAATTCCATTGGTTGTTTTATTATCGAATATTAAAATGCTGGTCATACAGAGGTTGTTAAGAAGTCTGTACTGGCTACGGGCCTTATTCAAAATATTGGCAATATTTCAGGATCTGTTAGTAGGCAACCCTTAACTATAGACACTGCGTCGAAGAGTTCAGTCATCACATCCATAATTCAAATGTTTGATAACAGCAATGAATGAACTGTTTCCAATGTTAACTATTCCCACCATCGCTCCACAGACAAAAACACTGTAGAGTACTATCTTAACAAAACGTAATATTGCGGAAAATATGAAAGGGGAAATTTATTTCACGGATAAAATTATTAATTGAGATACCAGACCTTCTCGCAACAACCGCGAAAAGACAGATCTTCACTCAAATTCAATATAGCATTTTTTTAAATTTAAGAAATCTGAACTGCAAGTTGACCCTCGAAAGCCAAGTACAGGTTCTACCAAAGTTTAAGGACACCTGCATATTTCATGAACATGATTCCTGTCCTTAAACTTTTGGTCTCAGGCATACTATTTTTTGCAGGGAACTAGTACATATTTAGAGGAACATTTGCTGAAATTTCCATTAAAATATCATATTTTTGAAGTTATTAAAGTTTTTGTTTATAGTAGTTGGAGAGAAAATAGCTATTTTTAATACTTGAGGAGATCTGGAGAGTACAATATGGGGATTACATTAATAATCTTTGTTATGGAGAAACCACAGATACCAGTAGAATATTTAAAACTGTAATAGAGCAACAGAATATGTTTCCATTTAAAAATATCCCCCGTTTTACAGCTCGCAACAGAACTATAGAAAGTCTTAAAAAAGTATTCGTTGACCATGGCTGGACAGGAGACTCCTCAAGCTATCGAGATCACTTGTGCGTTACTTTTTTTTTTTGCTAGGGGCTTTACGTCGCACCGACACAGAAAGGTCTTATGGCGACGATGGGATAGGAAAGGCCTAGGAGTTGGAAGGAAGCGACCGTGGCCTTAATTAAGGTACAGCCCCAGCATTTGCCTGGTGTGAAAATGGGAAACCACGGAAAACCATCTTCAGGGCTGCCGATAGTGGGATTCGAACCTACTATCTCCCGGATGCAAGCTCACAGCCGCGCGCCTCTACGCGCACGGCCAACTCGCCCGGTCTTGTGCGTTACGTTGTAGCGAGATACTGGAACTATATTTGTTGTATGTCCGGCGCTCCCTTCTCGCTCCGCCAGCCAGCTGTACGCGCGCCTGTGTATCATTCTGCCAGCTTCGACGCGCAGCCCTCAGTGCGCGTGCCTGACCATCGAGTGTACTATAAATAGGAGCTCCCTGCCTGCTCACTTGCCCACTTGCCCCGGTGTCCAGCTCCAGAATACACCCTACGTCGAGCACGGAGGCTACTCCTCTTGAAAATGTGCTTCGACCAGGTGGACTGAATTTCTGGCAGTACGAGGTTTCACCTCTGGTCACCGCTCCCTTACCTGTTTCCGCTGCCTATGTTCCGTAATTCTTTTACAAGCCATTTTCATTCCCTAAGTTATGCAAGCTCCCTTAGTTTCGCTAGGTGGAATTTCTTCAATCAATTGAACTTGCTTTTTAGGAATTCAGGCACTTCAACAAACAAGGACTCTCAAAGACATTTATGTTAGTGTGCCAGATAGTTCTCGACTATCAACGTGTCAGTTCACAAAGACTATCTTTTCAAGATAGAAGTGTATATAAAAACTGTAAACCTGTACATATTGTATAAAGACAGACTTTTCTCAAGATTCAATATTCCTTTTTGCTTCAAAATAAATTTCAATTATTTGTGTAAATATCATAAAGTGAAGCAATAAAAGTTGTGATTTGTAAATTTCAACCTTGGTTACAACAATATTCGTCTTAGTTTTCCTCCGCTTCTCTTACTCTCCATGGTCGAGTCCATTATTCTCATAGGTAACCCGTCCTCTTCTATGACCTCACCATCGAAACTAGTTTATACCTACAGCTTCATCCACCCTGTTCATTCCTAACTTAGCCTTTACCTCCTCATTCCGAGTATCCTCCTGCCCAGTGATGGACTTGATATTTCTGCACTTCTAGAAAACTATAGCATGCTTCCACAAAAAAGAAAAACATGAACAACAGTCAAGTGCTTGAAATAACTACAGAATATGGTGACGATACACGTAATATTTTAAATTACACAACACTGGAGAATTCAAATGAAAATAACTCACGAATCATACAACTTTTCATCTCACTTTGATGGTACTCGTCGATCAAATGTACAGTCGCTCAAAAAAGAATGAACGCATGGTATTGTATAAGTTCCTCGCAGGTACACTGAACCTTTAGATAATTATAATGTATTGCACCCGACAGGGGCATGATCCAAGGACCTTTGGTTAATACTGATCCTTGAAATTATGGACGCAATGCTATTTAAAGAAAGGGAGACCGAAATTAATTAATATCTGCATTATTAAGACAGATAAATTGAGTCTGTTAAAGTTATTTTACGGGATTTCTTTGTTTGCGACCTATTGCGCAATACATTTCTTCATGCAACGGGGGCCCGCAGCGGAAGGCAAGCCCATCTAGACCCAGGAGGGGCTATGAATGGGGATTCCCCATGACATCACTCGAGAGAAGACATCCCTTCCTCAAGACTCAGAGAGTGAGGGGAAACCAACATTTTCGAAACGAAATATAGGAGCCATCTTTAATTCGGGCTGGCCAACTTAATTATCTACGATCTAAAAATTAATGAAATTCGGATTCTGGAGTCGTCTCCCGATTTAAAAAGAGATAAATGTCAGTGGGGCATTTATTTAGGGTCTCTAATGTCCTATTACTCGCTAATCTTTGAAGGGAGAAAGAATACAGTCTCAGTGTTTTGCGTGGAAAATTACCGAGGGCCATCTGGTTATCGTCACCACACATCCTCAAGACGGGAGTTCACCCTAGCATGGAGGGGGAAGCAGCACAAACATTAATTAATTAAATGAGATCCAACGAAGGATAATTGAATGGATATGTCTCAATCACATCAAGTAAATATTGGTCACCTGATAGTCGTACTATTACACCTCCAATGGGCCGTGGATAGGTCATATGCAGATTAGGGGTGGGAGAAATGGTCTCTTTGTTAAAAGCACTTCCGAGGGCGAAGCGCGTCATTCGGGACTCGTGGCTTACTGAGAGCGGAGCTATGTGAAGTTAAGCTCCCATCGATTCTTTGTTTGAGTGAATTTAAATTAAATTTACAAGTGAAATGGTGTACTGTGCGTAAATATTGCATAGATTGGATAGACGTGACACCCGTGACTAAACGTTAAAGGTCAGAGACGTGTCGCAAACACTCAATACAATTCGTATTATTATTAATATTATTATTATTATTATTATTATTATTATTACGGCGCTCCTCTTCGAGTAGTAACAAAGGTACGCGGAATCCGATACTGAACCGCGGATTGCGGAGTAAGATCCGATATCGTGGCCGGACGTTCACACTGAACGCAACTATACAGATCTGGAAATAAATAGTGACGTGTTGTACCCCTAGGAATACCGCCAGCGGTTTCGTCAACCTAGAACCATGGACTCCCATCCTGAAGGAAGAATGGTGCCACCAGTAACTGCTTTGGTGCCAATGGATCAGCACTAAACCAGCAATGGACTTCCCAAGCCGACAACGGGTCATCAAGTGATGGAGATGAGTATTTAATCATATTTAATATGACGTGATCAGATGGGGCGGGAACCAGTTATCATAACCTGACGCTATAATGTTAGAGATTGTAACTTCAGTTAATGTAGATGTGCTATCATGATGCACGTAGCTTCTATTTATTTTATTTTATTAATAACAGGTCTGAGCGATTAATTGTAAATAAAGGTATACTCCGATAAGTTTGCATGCAGTAGTAGATTTATTTATTCATTTTATTTGGGGAACTTGTAATCACTGATGCGTCAAGAGACCAATTTTTAATAATTCAGAGTAATTCAAGTTAGCTTGTAGTTAGTCCAGCGTTGATAATGCATGGCTGGCAAGTAGTGAGTAGATTACGTAAGCACCCAGAACTACGAGATATGACTACGGAACTGACACCACAGGCCTCCACTGAAATATTTAGATAGGGATTGTTACAATTTAAATTGGCAGGTTTATCACAATTTAAGTGCAACTTGAGGATGAGATAATTATCGTGTGGATAATTAAATGTGAATATTTAATTGAGTAATTACCGTGTGAAAATTTTATTGGGTGGATCACTGTGTGAATATTTAATTAGAAGTTAGTTACAGTATGAATTTTTGATTGAGCTGATTAGCGTGTGAATATTTAATTCATTATTGTATTACCGTGTGACGATTTAATTAGAAATTAATTATCTGTTAATCACAAATTTATTAGGGATTAATTACATCGTCATTACGAGGAAGTTCGGTATGATTACAGAGTATGATCTAATTACCAGGTAAGTCATGTAGGAAGATAGGGTAATGATGAATCCAGCAATAATAATAATACATTATAATGAAGGTAATCATACAAATATTGGTATCATAGAAACCGGTGTCGAGTTGTGAAGTCATGATAGTGTAAAAAGAATATGTGTGTTGAATTGAGGTGAAGTATTGGGAGCCGATGCAATTTGCTTAATGAGCAACAGAGCTCAGTTGATTGTGAACGAACCTCGAGATGAGGTGTTTTGTTAAAGAAAGGGCGTGTTATGCCTGTGAAGGCCGAGGCCACCGACCGCCCATGGAAGGGGGTTGGGGTGTTTGACCTAGTAAAGAGAAGAGTTTTTGTGTGCGTGTCCGCTCATATAAGAGGAGAGCCTTGAGTTAAAGAAAACAAGGCCTGTAGGAATCGGCTAATAATGGAAATATTCAACACGCCAGAATGAAGTATTCGCTATTAAATGACACGGCGATTGGTACCAATATTTGTTAGTTTACTGTCGTTATTCATTTGAGTATAATGTAGCTAGGGTTTCAGTGTCCTACTTCCATCCCAAGGGGTGTCAGTTCGTTTCCCTACGGCGGCATTGGTACTCGAAAATGCCAAAATGAAGGATGGGTGTCTCACGTGTTTATTGTATATAATATGTGTTTCTCTAAGTTGTTTATGTATCGTGTTGTGACTATAATTAGTGTTGGCGATGGTTCTGACCATCGGGGCGGCGAATTGTATCCTAGTGAGGGTCGGTTCAAACCCGGGCGTTTGTTCCACATTTGTGAGAGTTCTTTCTTGGTATTTCGTTGGAGAATAATTGTGTGTTTTAGTATAGGGATTGCTCAGACTTGTTGCATGTATGTTAATCTTATTAGTCAATAATATTCATATAGCCTCAGTGTTTATGGTAAATGTTTTCCATTCGTGTCACTTCATGGCGAATCGCTCTGCGATAAACAATACTCGGATCCATCACACACGACTAAAAGTCGATAACAAACCACAACAATTGATAATAACCCATGCAACGCATTTGTAAATATAAATGCGGCATTACCATCATCATCAAGGCCTAATAAACCGCTTGTATTAATTTAAACTTTAACTCGAATGTGTTCTCATTGTAATTAGGTATGACCCGTTTCTCCTACCCTGTATGCCTTTAAGGTAATTCTAGATAAGCGCCTATTTCATTTTATTTCAACCCGTTAACGCCCTGTGGATATCATGCCGGAGCCCTTTAGGGTAGGGTCGGGTGCAGTATGGAAGATGAATTCTTCTTCTTGCGTAGCATTTAGTCCCGCACTGGTGCAGGGTTCGTTTTTAAACATGCCATCCTCCACTTCCTGCGATCAAAGGCGTTAGCTTCAGTGATGCCCAGAAGACGCATGTCTTCCTTGATGCAGTCGAGCCATCACTTCTTGGGACGACCTTGGGATCGGGAACCTTTAGGATCAAATTGGAGAGCTGTATGTATCACTGAGTCTGCAGGGCTTCGGACGACATGACCAATCCCATCTAAGTCGCGCTTCTCGCATCTTCTTTGGGATAGGTGCCACTCTCAATCGCCTTCGGACATCTTCATTTCTGACATGGCCCAGTCTTGTAAGACCCAGTGACCAACGTAACACTTTCATCTCCATACCATGCAGAACCTGCTCATGCTCCTTAGTTGTAGGCTAACATTCCGACCCATAGAGTGCAACTGGTCGGGCCATGTATTTGAAGACTTTTTCTTTCAGGCGGGTGGGAATTTTCTTGTCGCATAGCACATCAGTGACCTGACGCCATTTCAACCATGTAGCATTTACTCGTGCTCAGGTGTCTGGTAATGTCTTTCCGGCTGAGGTGATGAGTGATCAAAGGTATTTAAATTGGTTGGCTTTAAGTAGGTCTTGCTCGTCGATGCAAATACTACAAGCAGTCTGCAAGCCACATTGCACATACTCGGTTTTAGTGAAGTTAAGGCGCAAGCCGCATTCTCCTAAACGGTCTTCAGGGGAATTATATTTTAATAATAATTAAAATTAAGTCTGATAAAATATTACAATTAATGTTATTTCCTTACGTCCCACTAACTACTTTTACGGTTTTCGGAGTAAAATATTACATCCGAGGAATATGCAATACTATGTGCTCATTCTTCTTTTGAGCGACCATGCATACTGTAGTTGGAACGGCCATCAGTAAGGCACGGATGTTAAGGAAAAGTCATATGTCATTCCTGAGGTCATTTTACCCGAAATATGAAAACTGTGAATGATGGGTCCCTGGCCCCGTTTAAAGCAATTTTATGTTGCATATAAATGCATATTTCGTCCATTTTATTACTTTGGTCATATTTTGCTCATTTTAGTCATAAAAGGTCATATTTCGGTCTATTTTGAGCATTATTGTTTAAATTGAGGCGTCGTTTTAAACAAGGTACATGTTATCTGGGTAAATTTTGAAACACAGGATTTAAAAATACTCTAGTAGGTGTAATTCCCCCCCCCCCCGCCCGAAATAGATAGGTAGTAAGTTTAGCAGACATGATTCCGAGAAAGAGATGGTCTACAAACGTACGCCGGTAGATACCAACAAGCATATTAATACTTTATTTTGGTTATTTTTTAGGAAAACAGAATGAGAACTACGCCTCAGGGCTATGATAGTGTATTAATGTATAAAGTTTTAATTTACCTACTGTAGCTCTGTCAGTTCGCATGATTAAATGTGTCTGCTGTGTTATCGATTATCGCTTTTTGACACGTTTAATGTTAGTAAGACTCTGATACTTGCTACCTATCCCTAAAATACTTAAGTCATAACTTACCTTTTTTAGGTCATACTTAGCTAGTTTTTGGGCATATTTACTTGCATATTTTGTACTTTTTAGGTCATAAACTTCCGAACTCTAGTCATCAGTCAGTCAGTTAGTCAGTCAGTCAGGAGGTCGGCTTTGATGTGAAGGATGGATAAGATGTTCAACCTCTCTTCTGACGTTGTAAAGGAAGGTAAGATTTCAATATGTTAAGAGCCGAAAACGAGCGATCTAATGTACAGTATGTCATATAAGCCGCTACTCTTTAGAGATTATTAGTCGCTTGTCGCAGCAATAGCAATAGTCATGGTATATTTAATATTCATCAGCCAGTCACAAGGAAATCTATCTTCTATATAAATAAAATCGTAACGACCGTCTGTCTGTACATTGATTATTTTGGCGAAATTTCCGTACAGTTATCCGTTTCAGGTGTAATAATGACCATCTGCATAATTTTTAGCTTTGGTGTCTGTTTGTCTGTTTGTTTGTCTGTTTGTCTGTTTGTCTGTCCTTCTATAACTTGAAAACTACTGGATATATTTCCACCAAACTTCATATTTAGCATCCACCTGTCCTTGGGTAGGTTTTAGCGCAAATATCGTTTCTAAATCCCTGAACTTAGTGGGGATTTTTACGAAACCGAAACCGTGATTTTGCACTCCCTCAAAGTATACACAACCAAAGTTAATGGAAATCTACCTGCCTTAATGAAAATTAATTTCTAAACCTTTTGTTCTCATGTGTATCATTTCGATAACAGGATTTAATAAGGGAGATATCATTAACGGACCGTTTTTCGGTACAAATCCCAGCGGACTTAACGCAAAAGCGGGTGCGCGTAAAGCGTATTTCTTACAACTTGAAAACTACTGAGATATTTGAACCAAACTTTATATTTAGCATCCACCCGTCTAAAGGTAGGTTTTAAGGTTTGTACCATTTCAAATTCCCGGAATGGACTGGGGTTTTATAGAGGACCGAAATGGTGATTTTTACTCTCCCACAATATATAAAGTACGAGACCAACCTGACTAGAAATCGATCAAATAGTTTGGAAATCCAATTCTAATTTCTTTTTCTCATATGCATTTTTCAACGGGAGGATTAATAAGGGAGATAACATGAAAGGTCGGTTTTCAGGCTAAGTCTAGCGGACATAGTCCAAAAGGTGTTATACGTGGAGCAGATTCCTTGTCTATCTAGATAAATCATATCGTAACGACCGTGTGTCTGTGCATTGACTATTTTGGCGAAATTTTCGTACAGCTTTCCGTTTAAGGGGTAATACTGACCACCTGCATATTTTTAGCTATAGTTTCCTGGAAGTCCTAAATTTTACCCCCCCCCCCCCCTCGCCCAAAATCAAGATTGCCTCACAATCTGCCACACGAGCTGAATAATTGAAATTAAGCAAATTTATACGTTTTAGCCGGTAACCAACGGAAAACTTCCAAGATATTTAAATATTTCACTTTTTATGCCGAATAATATCGAAATATAGGCAATTTAATGACGCTGCAGACCTTTGTTTCTAGGTATTTCGCGGCTAAACGGTAAGTCCTATCACAAAACGGATGGCACGATCTCCGTTCAATTTCGAGTTATCTACAACTTTGGTCCTGTGATATTTTGTCGTCTCTCTCTCTCTCTCTCTCTCTCTTATAGGGTAGATTTGGCTGTATGTTTCGATGGTTCGTAAATTTTGTGCTTTTTACACGTGTATTACTTAGTTTGACACACTTATAGGAAAGGTAGAGTCATCGAATTCGGCACGCACATTGATACGGCCAAGGGCTATATGCGAACCCAATTACATGATTCTAGCTTCCACATAAGTATGTGAAAAATAATGTAAAATGATGAAAATGTACCCAAATTTCACCCCATTCAAATATCGTAACTCAATCGAACCCATAAATATGTGAGATACGAGAAAATGTTTTAACACCAGACATGTAGAGCGATAAAAAGGACGTCTGAGGGTGCAAACCGTTTGTTGGTATGATGTACCGTTTAGGAGTAGTAAATCTCGAAATGAAGGTTTGCACTTTCAAACGTGCCCATGCTTATCTGTCATCTATATAAATATAATCGCAACGACCGTCTGTCTGTACATTGGCTATTTTGGTGGAATTCCGTACAGTTATCCGTTTCAGTTGTAATAATGACCATCTGCATATTTCTTAACTTTGGTGTCTGTTTGTCGGTTTGATTGTATGAGTTTTTATAACTTGAAAACTACTGAATATATGTCTACCAAACTTGATATTTAGAATCCACCTGTCCTTGTGTAGGTTTTAAGGCCAATATTATTTCTGAATACCTAAATTTACTGGGGGTTTATCCGAAACCGGAACCATGATATTGCACTTCCTCAAAATATGCAAATCCGAAATTAATTGAAATCTACAATCCTTAATGGAAATCCATTTCTAAAACTTTTGTTCTCATGTGAATTTTTCGACAGGAGGATTAATAAGTCAGATATCATGAACGGTTGGTTTTGCAGGTTAAGTCCAGCGGACGTAGCCAAAATGTGTTGTACGTGGAGCAGATTCCTTATCTATCTATATAAATAAAATCGTAATGACTGTGTGTGCCTGTTCATTGACTATTTTGATGAAATTTTCGTACAGATACCCGTTTGAGGGGTAATAATGATCGTCTGCATACTTTTTGGTTTAATTTCCTGAAAGTCGTAATTTTTACCCCCTCACCCAAAATCCAGATTGCAGCATAATCTGCCAGACAAGCAAGAAAATTGAAATTTGGTAAAATTATACGTTTCAGCTTGTAACGAACGAAAAACTTCACAGATCTTTGATTTTTTAATTTTTATCTCCGAAGAATATCGAAATATGGAATCAATTTTAATGATGGTGCAGACCTTCGTTTCGAGTATTTCGTGGGATAAACGGGAAGTCCTATCACATAACGGATGGCACAATCTTCGTTGAATTAGGAGTGATCTTCAACCTTGGTCTTATGACTTTTGTTGTATCTGTATCGCTTATACGTTAGATTCGTCTCTATTTCTCGATTTTAAGTAAATTTGGACTCTTGACCTATATAATTCATACTTTCAATCACTTACAGGAATGATCAAAGTCTACACGAACATTGGCCCACCCAGTACCCATATGTGAGCCAAATGCTATGTCACATAATTATCCGAAAAGTAATGCAATGTAAGATAATCTTACACAAATTTCAACTTATTCAACGTTTCTGACTCAATCTGACCCATGAATAGTTGAGATGCGAGAAAATATCATAGGACCAGCCATTTAGATAGCTAAATACTGCGCCTGACGGTACAATCCTTTGTCAATATGACGTGCCGTTTAGCAGCAGTTAATCTCTAAATGAAGGTCTGCAATATTGTAAACATGCATATACTTTCGTATGTCCATCTATATATATTCATTGATGTCGATTTGTAGCGATCGAGAAAGGGTGTGTCTGCTATTGTAATCCGTACTCCCTACACCAACTTTGACTGCTGGCAGTAGGAATGGGGTCCTTCTCCAACTCCTGTGTAACGGGCATTAGTAAGGAGGGCCTACCATTTTGATGAATAATTCACTTGTCGATTTGTCTTGCAGAAGGCAAGGGATCATGCAGTTTTGTTCTAAAGTCCCTACCCTATTGTGTTTGGCTCTAGGCCAGGGTGCCCGCCATTATAAACAAATGTTCCAATCTAAAATTTGACTAACATTAGGCATAGTGGCCTGCTATTTTCATGGAAACTCACTAATTCTGTGTGACTGTCAGTAAGCTGGCTGGCAGCAGTAAAAAGGGCCTCTCATTATAATGATAACTGCACAACTCAATTTTGACTGGTGGTAGGGAAGTTGCCTGCTATCTGTCTGAAAGTAGGAAATGGGTCTGCCATTGTAACTAAAACTCCCCAAATCGATTGTGACCGCGCAGTAGACAATGAGACCTGCAGTTATAATGTAAACTTGCCAACTCGATTGTGAATGGCAGTAGGCAAGTGAGCCTGTCGTTATCATCACAACTCCGCAACCCTCACTTCACATTGGAAACCGGTATACAATGTAGAATACCGTAGCGAAGCACAGGTACATTTGCTAGTTATTTTATAATACAGAATAGAACACTATCCATTTAACGCCGATTGTTAACGGCACACTTCTAGAATAAGATTTGGCAAATAGTGAACTATACACTGATTCTTCTTCTCCTTATTCTTCTTCTTCTTATTCTTCATTTTTCCAACTCCAGTTTCCCGGGTGTGGTGTACAAGTGTTCGCCATCTCTTCGTGTCTGCATACATCTTCTGTCCCAAAACATCTTTCTATTTGGGACCTCTCTCCTCCACATCTGATTTCAGTGCGTCTATCCAGTGTTTCCTTAGCCTTTCCCTTCGTCTCTTTCCTTGGACAGTAAGGTCAAAGTATTGACTGGCAGGTCTCTCACTCTTCAATCTCATAATGTGCCCATACCACTGAAGTCGACGCTTCTGTATTGCACTGGTAATAGGGACATCAGTGCCAGCTACCTTTCTGTTTACTTCATTCCTGATTTTCTCCTTTCGAGTAGTTTGATTCATAGTTCTAACGAACCTCATTTCTGTTTCCTCTATTCTGCTGCAGTCATTGTTTAGTAGAGTGCATGCCCCTATACCGTATGTGAGAATCAGTACAAAGTAGGTGTGGTACAATATTGTTTTTGATTTTTGTGGTATTTTACGGGCTGAATGTTTAATAGAACATGTAGGCCTAATAGCATTCAGGTTTGACCCGTTCTAAAGCTTGTGCTGATCATTTCAGAATTTAAGACAGAACATATCATTGGTTCCAGCACATCATCCAAACATCTAAATCGGCGTAATCCATTTTCTTGTTGCTTAATGGCGATATCATGTACGCCACTGATTAACTAACAGAAATAAACTAACAACAACAAAATAATATTCGGGAAACAAACAAGTAAAGGAATACAACTAACACAGTACAACTCCGAATGGAATCACAAAAAACATTCAGTACCCAGTTTCTAACTTCACTGTGTGCACACACGATTATCACTACAATGATTGTAAGTTCTGAATTGTTAAGGAATGTACAACATTCTGAAAAAAAAATGGTGTCAAATTTCCCTTTGAGAAAATAACATGATCATAAATATCTTTCAATAAATCAAATTCAGACTGATAACGATTGATTTATTTTCATCTTTTCGAGAAAACTCTATACGGAATGCGGAGTCGACAAGTGCAGGATTCAATGCATCGAAAGGGGGAAACTGACTCAGAGCCTATGAAACTACCATGAATGAACTAATCAGTTTTCTAGAGTATGAAGAGATGAGTCCTCGTCGATAAAGGAGCCTTTTCTCAGTTATGACCTCCATCACTACTTCACATCACAGCCTACACGGTTGCTAGGTAAAATCGCGTCATACAGCTTGTATAGCTAATTTTGTGACGCAGATTTTTAGAGGACCTCTAGCCATCAGATATACATATGTCAAAATGATTGAGAGTAAGTGAAGCCACGTGATGGTAGCATTCTTAAAATGTGGCATCGTTGGGATCGTTGTCATGGAAACAGACCATTTTTTAGTCAAGTTTTTATCGCTGCTAGCGCTAAATGTCAAACTCCATCTCTCGTGGGCTCTAGTATACATTCAACCATCTCACTCTGGGTCTACCTCTGAATCTCCGCCCAGGCACTTCAGGCCCCGTGCCGTGTTCCCGATTTAATCAGAGGGTTTTCTTCGAAACCAGCGCAATGTATTTTCTTGTTGCTTAACGGCGATGTCACGTACGCCAAGGCTGCCTCGAAAAAGTTCACTCCGTCTAAATCAACAGCGGCGTGGTCAACCATTCAGGACAATCTCTTGAACAACGTTATACAAATATGATTGTCCTGAGTGGTTTACCACACTTTAGCTCATTTTTGATTTAGATGAAGTGAACTTTTCTGATCAGTGCAGCTACTCGTTCTTCCATAGCTGCTCATGGTACAAATGGATCATTTTGTTAAATCTGATGATGACCACTTTCTCCTATAGAACACCTTTCTTGCTTTTCGGCAGCGAACCTTCCTCTTAACAGGGTTCAATTTTGGCCATATGAGGGATTTTTACCGAAATCTGAGGGCTGGTTCGAGGTCTATTCATCCTGCATAATGACAGTTGAAGAGCTATCTGACAATGAGTGGTGGGCCCGGTCTAGAAAGCCAAGAATGACGGCCAAGAGAAGTTATCGCGCTGACTACACATCACCTCGTAATCTGCAGGCCTAGGTCCATTAAGGCTGTACCGCCATGGGGTAGTTTTCGCTTTTCGTACCATGCAATATACATTTTCCATCGTTCTTCCGTGAATAATGTTTACCATCCATCATTATCATGGCCGATTCCTTAGGTGAATGGCCAATGTACTGGCCTTCGGTTCAGAGGGGCCTGGGTTCGATTCCCGGCTGAATCGGGGATTTAAATCCTAAATCTTTCCCTTAGGTCAGTGACTGGGTGTTTGTGCTGTCCCCAACAGCCTTGCAATCTATACATAACACACAACATTATACTCCACCACGAAATACGCAGTTTCCTATAAACGGCATATGCTGTACACCCCCGTTGGTGGGTCTACCTTAGAAGGGCTGGATCAGACCACATGAAATATTATTATTCATGAAGTACATGATGTGACCTCCTAAAGTCTGTGAGCGAGATAATGATGTAATAGTTATTTCCAGGCAGTACGAATTTGAGCAATTATTTGCCAATAAACTCCAACAGTTTTCGTAAGTCCTTGTCCTGTCGGTCCGGTGGTCTCCCTTTTATCCTGTGATATTCTCTAGGGCTCCACACAATAACAAGTATTGTCCATCGACAATCCTTCCTAAGAATATATGACCAGTCCTCTGCCATTTCAGTGCCACGTTTTGAATAATGTTAGTAACCTTAGTAACTGAGTGTGTGCCATCTGCTCTCTTTCTATCCTTTCATGAGAAATCCGTTTACTATTAACAGCTAATACTAGGATTGTAAACTAGATATTGTGTGGCACTTTCAACGATATCAATCAGTCATCCCCTCCGAACACGTCGTCTTGAAGAGGTCCATCCTACTAAAAAAAATCCACATTTCACAATAAATATTTTCCGAGGTATTTCTGTTGCGTCATATGCAGGAAGAACCTTGGTCTAACTGGACCTGAAAATATCAAGTGGTGGAATTTACGGCACCAGAAATCTGACCTCGCCACCGAAATCTAATTTCCCCCAATAAATGCTTCCTCAATTGACAGTACGTGGACTAATCTATGCAGATCCATCAACAGTACTACTCTTGGCTCTGGACTGATGCGATGCAATAAACATGCGCAGCATAAAGAAGAGGTATACAGCAAGAAGCTGGCACAGATAACTGAAGACAGCCGAGAGGAGTATGTCAATCCAATGAGAATCCAAGAAAGCTGTTGCCACAGTAAGAGCTGCTCCCTTTCAAGGCTTATATGACCAGTTGGGATCTAAGGAGGGATAAAGTATGATTTGCCAACTAGATAAAGCACGCAAAAGAGCAGCCCAAGACTTGGACAATTACATGTGTAAAGGACAAGGAAGGTAGGCAACTATTGGAGAAACGCAAGGTCTTGGGACGCTGGTGAGAGCACTTCGATGAGATCTCGAACATTGACTTTACACATCCACCAATTCCTGACGGTCCCACAATTGCTGGACCAATTCCAACTATCAGTATATAGGAGACTGCAGAAGCAGTTAATAAAATGAATCCCTGTAAGCTTCTGGACCTGATGAACTTCCGTTAGATATTTGGAAGATCGAAGAATTAAACAGTTCCGCAATAGACTGGATAGCGACCGTCTTTAATGCCATTGTGCATGCTGGTCACATACCCACAGACTGGGCAAAAAGTCTCACAATCGCAGTTTTCAAGAACAAGTGTGATCCAGCTGTGTGCTCTAATTATCGTGGAATCCACCTCCTGTCAAATACAATGAACATTTTCGAACGATTCTCGATAAGGGATTGCGTGGCATTGAATATTTCAGCCAAAAATCAATGTGGCTTCATCAAAGGGTCTGGAACCACTGATGAGATCTTTGCAGCTCGCCAACTCATTGAGAAGCATTTTGAAAAAAGGCAGCCCATTCACATTGCCTTTTTTGATCTTGACAAGGCTTTCGATCGAATACCACACCGTCTAATTTGGTATGCATTGCGAGATCATGAAGTTCGAGAACAACTCATTAATTGGGTTCAAATGCTCTACGATGATAACACCTGTAGTAGAATACGATGCGCCGCTGGTATATCAGACAGCTTCTCGATCAAAGCTGGTGTTCATCAAGGTTCAGTCTTGTCACCTCTACTATTTTATTTATGTAATGGGCACGATCACTAGAGACCAGAGAACTTACTCATGCGAATGATGTCATGATTGCCAGCACCTCAAACATGATCTACAACACCAGGTCCAAGACTGCAATTACGCCCTCAGCATATTTTGTCTTCGTCTTAACATCAAGAAGACAGAATACCTAACAAACCAAAGCGGCGAAAATATTGAAGTCAATGGTGAATACCTACCGAAGACTGATACATTCCGTTACTTAGGATCTCATTTATGTAGTAACACCAGTATCAACGCTGAAATGCGAGCAAGGATAAATGCTGGATGGATGCGGTGGAGGAAAGTAGTGGGAGTGCTCTGTGACAAGATAATGCCGATACACCTCAAGTCGAAAATATACCGTGCAGTGGTTCGCCCAGTCGCTATCTATGGAGTTAAGTGCTGGCCAGTTAGAGACGTGTAACGGGACGAGTAGAGCACCAACTTCACGTTAGGGAGATGAGTATGTTGTGTTGGTCTATGAAAATATCTTGCCTTGACCAAATTACAAACGACGCTATTCGGCGGAAGATTGGCATCGCCGCAATAAAATAGAAAATGCGCGAGAGACGTCCCCATTGGTATGGCCACATCATACGCGCAGCAATACTGCCTACCACTTTAAAGTTTCCAACTGGAATGCCAAAATGACGGTGGCAGAAAGCCATAAACGCTGACATAAAAGCATTCCACTTACAGCGTAATGTTTTCGATCATAGGAACCGGCGGTTCTTGATCCGCCAAGCGCACCCTAGCTTGGATAAAGTCGACTTGGAAGGCCATAGCAACGATAACAGGATGCCATCAACACCGACTATTACGTGTTTCAGTGGTGGTTGATAGTGTGATGTGTTATGTGTAAATGAAGATGTGTATTAAGACAAAGACAAATACCCAGTTTCCGAGCCAGAGGAATTACAAAGAGCTGGGCTGAGTAGCTCAGACGCCAGAGCACTGGCCTTCGAACCTGGCTCAGTCCGGTGGTATTTGAAGGTGCTCAAATATATCAGTCTCGTGCCAGTAGATTTACGAGCACGTTAAAGAACTACTGCGGGACAAAATTCTGGCACCTCGCTGTCTCCGAAAACCGTAAAAGTAGTTAGTGGGAGGTAAAATCAATAACATTATTATTATTATTATTATTATTATTATTATTATTATTATTATTATCAAGACGTACCGAGCGAGTTGGCCGTGCGGTTAGGGTCGCGTAGCTGTGAGCTTGCATTCGGGAGATAGTGGGTTCAAATCCCACTGTCGGCGGCCCTGAAGATGATTTTCCGTGGTTTCCCATTTTTCACACCAGGCCAATGCTGGGGCTGTACCTTAATTAAGGCCACTGCCGCTTCCTTCCCACTCCTAGGCCTTTCCCATAAGACCAATCTGTGTCGGTGCGATGTAAGCAACTTATAAAAAAGAAAAAATCTCTTGGAAAACTCTATTCAATTCGAGTTCAAACATTTGCTATCTGGTCAAAGAAAATCGGGAAGCGGTTGTAACAATGCTGTACAAGAAAAATGAGAAAAACCAAACAATTCTAATTGAAAATTGCACCACGAAAGGCATATTTAAACAAGTCTCTTCAACATCGGGCGTGGTCAAGATTTGGATGGATTGCCACGCGCTGTCGGTGGGGGTAAGGGAATGGAGGAGCGGAAATGAACTGGCCACCCTAACGTACGTAAACTCCGACTCAGGCACACCTCTGCGGAGGTTCGGACCTGCCTTCGGCAGAATATACCCTTACCTTTTTTTAGATTTGGAAGAAATTATATTCCTACGCTTGTGATGAGAGATTCCTCAAATACTTGCATCTAGCTTTTGCTGTAGTGCCTGCCTTGTCTCCGAGCTTATTGGTTTGTAATCTTGGATTAAATTGAAGAGTTGACTTCGGTATATTCGTTAACTTAGAAATGGGGGACACAGTCATCTAAGAAGATGTTTTCTTGTTTTCTGTTTTCTGTTTGAAACGCAGTTTATTCCTTTGTAAAAGAAACATTTGCTACTACTGTTTATTTACACTTTATAAACCGTATAATAGTAATTAGTACTTCAATGTACATTCTTCCGGCGCTTATACTCATAAGATTTCTAATTCTTCCCGCTCTAGTTATTCCTGGGTCAGTTGGATATAATCCACTATGCGAGTGAGACTAAACCATACTCCACATCCCCCCAGTTAAGTCTCATGTGGATCGGGTGTGCGAGAGGAACCCGCCTGCGTCGAGACTGGCGCGACGAACTCACCGTACTCGCCGGCCTGGTGGCTGGTGGGCCGAGCTGGAGCAAAACGGTTTGTAGAGAAGGTAATATTGTACACTAAAAGAGGTAATAGATTTTAACTAGGTTTGTATTTTATGTCGTGTTACACTAGAGACTAGTTGGCACTATATCAAACAACATAAGAAGTTGCAATGACAATACAGTTTCTAAGCCATCTAAAGAAAAACAAAATGAAGATCGCAAATCCTAAATGGAGTAATCATTGTCTCTTAGTATTCCGTCCCAACCACGACGTCAAGAAGGTGGAGCCACCACACACTCCCTCCCCGGTGACAACGGAGAGATGCTTTGATGGAAAGAGAGCGGTTTGTCCAAACCGAGTTTGCTTCTCTGTGGTTGGCAAAGGTGATGGCGTAGAGCTTTTCTGATTGACTTGATTAAGATATCTGTTCGGTAGCAGGAGGATGTTCATGGCCTTCATACAGCAGGAAAGCAGGTTTAACCCTGTTAATTGATACAGTCGTTTGACCACGAGTTGTTTCAACCATAGAATGCTTTACAGAACGTGAAATAATTATGCAAGAAGTACTCCCAACAGCAGAACCATCTGTACTCTTCTGTAGAGAAGTTAGATATGCCACTACCAAACTCAGTTGTCCTCGTATCAAACCTAACTCCACGATTATGCGCCGTAATTTTTCAGTATTTATCAGACTGTAGTATTTCGTTATGACTATTTCAACCGCGAAGATCTATAATTGAGGAGTTTCTGTTCAAAAGGCACTGTTTCCACCTTAAGAAAGTTGTGGGAAAACCTTACGAAACGTAAAATAAAAGGCACATGGAATGTATCCATGATCGGGTTTGGTACAACTTGTAAGTAATTACATCTTTCTGGTTTGGATTGCTCATGACAATCGATAATACTCAACTACTGTAATGCATGTGGACGAAATACTGATTTTTTTGAGTGGAAATAGCAGCTTTTGAACAGACACTCCTCAATTCTATGCTCTCTCACTGTGTAAATACTGGTCGCATGGTCTTCCGAATGGCCCATCATATATCGGATGTAAGGGCTTGCGAACTGCATCATGCTAAGTGAACACGTGGTAAGAACGCAAGAGTTCGGAGTGCACAAATGGCTGTTCGGGTGAATGATTGGTGGATGGAGCAGTACGTAAGGATTGGGCATGTTGCTTGAGTTTGAGAACGAATGAAAGGGCATCTGTTGAGGGTGTTTCCTCAATGAAATATGTTGGGAGCCTTACAGGTTATCCATAAATTAGCTCAGCTGGTGAAGAATCCAAGTGAGGTAAATGAAATGGCGTATGGCTTTTACTACCGGAAGTGTCCGAGGGCATGTTCGGCTCGCCAGGAGCAGGTCTTGTGATTTGACCCCGTAGGCGACCTGTACGTCGTGATGAGGATGAGATGATGATGAAGACGACAACACATATACCCAGCCCCCGTGCCAGCGAAATTAACCAATGATGGTTAAAATTCCCGACCCTGCCGGGAATCAAACCCGGAGAACCTGTGACCAAAGGCCAGCACGCTAACCATAGGGCCGGTATTATAATAGAGGTTTAAACTGTTGGTTCAGTTTAACCTTCGGTTTATCTGTTAGTCGCGTATTCTAAAACTTAATCTTAAGTTTAACTAGAGATTAATTTTAGTGCCACTCATCTATCGTTTAAATTGAAGTTTAAGAATACATAACCTTACAACATGGCAGAACGAATGGATCTCGAAGATATATTTGAGGTGTCTGAAGAAATACTAAGCGATGATAAAGAAGTGGTTCAAATCATTGAACGACAACGGGCACCACGAGTTTATCGAGCAAGGGCACGTCACTTTTATATATGGAATGAAACAGAGTTTTTAAATACGTTCAGGCTTACAAAACAGACTGTCATAACCCTATTTCAGCAAAATGGCGCTAGAATAAAACATACAATGACAAGGTAAGAATGTAAAAATGACTTTTTGAACTGTTTGAATATCAAAAGTGTAAAATTTAGAAAATAAAGTAACTTCCTTCTATTTCAGAAATCATGCTGTAGAACCCCTAAGTCAGCTACTAATAGCATTGCGGTTTTATGCCTCCGGTAGTATGTTCATTACAATGGGAGATTTCGGAGGAATTCATAAGGCCACCATTTCACGGACTATCTGTAAATATTACTATACTAATTGCACAAGAAATTCTATTTCCTTACAAGTAAAATCAGGACAACGTTTATTGTTTTTATCCGCCATTTTACCTACAAGAAGTAAACAAAACATTATCGATAGTCATCTTTTCTCGCAAGTCACTGCTACCAAGATCGTATATTTCCTTCTTCACTTCAGTTTGTAGGCCGGACATAAGACTCTACATCGGTTTAAACTCAAGTTACAGTTTAACTCAATCTTCAGTTTAAACCTTCATTATAATACTGGCCCAGCCATGGAGCCGGACTCCAACTGCGGTATTATGAGGGATCACAAATGTGGAGAAAGTCATTTTGTACACTGTGAACGGTAATAAAGGCTTTTTGATTTCAACTAGGCTTATATTTCATCGCTAGAGACTCGCCGGTACTACATCAAAGATAACATAAGAAGATGCAATGACAATAAAGTTTCTAAAGCATCTAAAGAAAAACAAGAGTGAAGATCGAAAATCCTTAATGGAGTAATCATCGTCTCTTTTTACTCCGTCACAACCATGACGTCGAGAAGGTGAAGCCGCCACAGGTTTTTATTCATATCTAACAGTACTGATATACACATTCAAAGAAGTTCTAATCTGTAACTTCTGACCGATGACCACGTGGTCGCCCCATGACAATATCGTGTTGCAGTTCCGAACCTGGCCACTTGCCTGTTAAATTTCAATTCTCGAGAATAGCACTGCAGCCATTTCATAATAATTACAGTATTTAACAGATGGACTAGGGAGCTGTTAAAATCCTCACTCTAGTCTTAAAATAACATAACCACCCGTCGAGTAGCTGGTGAAACGTCTACCGTCTTGATAATGTCTGCAAATGATCCGGAAGCGCTCACAAGTCGAGAGACTCACTTGCCTGCGAGTGCTCCAGGAGGGCAGAGCTCCCCCACTTCCTTCCAGCAACTAAAAATACATGTAAGCCGCAAGCCAACGATGCGCGAAGTGAGTTCTTCTTTTTTCCTTTCTCTATCTCGAGTGCAAATTCTGTACTTGGCCTCAATCATGTCTTGTAGGAATTCACTCGGAAATACCATTGGCACAAAAAGTGGCTTTAATGTGTGTCTCTGTTGATGGTCAAACTTCCCCAAATCAACAAGGTTAATATTGGAACCAGACTAAATTATAGGAAAACCATTTATTGAAACCTATTGTCCTACTCCTTAGCTGAATGTACTGCCTTTCAGTTCAGAGGGCCCCGAGTTCGATTCCCGGCCGGGTCGGGGATTTTAATCGTTTCTGATTAATTCTTCTGGCTCGGGGACTGGGTATTTGTGTCTGTCCCAATACTCTCCCCTTCATATTCAGACAACACACCATACTATCAACTGCCACAGAAACACGCAATAGTGATTACATCCCTCCATAGGGTTGACGTCAAGAAGGGCATCCGGCCGTAAAGCAGGGACAAATCAACATGTGCGACGTAGTTCTCACCGCGACTCCACAGACAGGTGTGGGAAAAGTGGAAGAAGAAGAAGATGTATTCAAATCTACCATTACTATCTGGATTCGAGCTGAAGTCATTGTTGTCATCATCATCATCATACTACCACTAACTGTGAAGTGCAGTTGATTAGGCAACCATCATCTGTGGTTGCAGGATCGAATGCTTCAAAGTGGAGAGGCTCCTGTCAGAACCGTCGACTTCCTGGTACGCTAAAGATTACTTTGCGAGGGTAAAATTCCTGTACCGAAGCCGGTTTATGCGTACAGCTTCATCCATTGACTTCATTCCTAACTTAGTCTTTATCTCTTCGTTCCGAGTACCCTCCTGCCATTGTTCCCACCTGTTTGTACCAGTAATCATTCTCGCTCCTTTCATGTCTGTTACTTCTAACATATGAATACGATATCCTGAGTCCACCCAGCTACGGAAATGAGGAGAACTGCAATACCGTTTAAAATCGCTCTTCAAGTGCCGGAATTTTTCTATATCCAAGAACTTGTGGACGATTATTGGGAATTAGATAGTGTAATACAGTTACCTTGGATGAAATAACTATCAGATTTCCAGTGAAGAAAGTGATTCCTTCACACTCACAGTAAAGCTGCATTGAATGTAATGCCTGAAACGAACTCCTCTAAATAATATTGAAGATCTAATTGAGGGTTTATTAAGTTATATTATCACTCATTTTCCTTTAGTCTAAAATAATTTTAAGTACGATGTTCGTGTTGGTTTCACTGCCAAGCAGAGGAGAGATTAAAATGTAACCCACCACTACGAGGGCTCAATACCGTAAAACGAACGAACACGTGGCACATGAAGTCCATTAAGAGCCTTGACTTTCCACGGCTACTACTATACAGTTAGATGACCTGAAGATAATGGAGTGCCACGTGCTCAGCGTGATGACATGCTTACCATCTACGGCCGTGTCCATTATCTCTCACACCAGACAATTCTTCATTTGGTTTCATGCAGCTGAGTGAACCCCGTTCGAGCCATCAATATAGAGTTAAATTCCTTGGATTGGCTTTGAATTGAACCCCGGACCTTGAGGTAAAATGCTGTCACACTACCCCTACACCACAATGGTGGCGTGGGTAGTATGCCTACAGGTGCTTCGCCTCAATCGATAAATTATTCTCTACAATGAATGCTGCACCAATTATGCTGAAGTGGAAGTGATAACCGATACATGATTCCCGTTTAAACGGACTCTGGAAAGCCTAGTGACATTGCCACTGACTTTTCACCAAGGAGGTCGCGGTTCGAATCTACTATCTGGGCTATTCAGTAAAGCAGATGACGAACATCATCACGCATTAACAATATTGTTGTTATATATAAGGATACTTATGATGAGGAACAATTCCCCACAACGAGATCATCGCACCTGACCTATGAAACACAGCCATCCTCTCAGTCAAGACCGATTCCAATACTCAGACCGTAGCATAAAAATAACATGGCGGCCGAAGTAGCCGTAGGTACTGCTGGTATCGGCGAACACGAAAATATCACGTACACATTATGCCAATTGCGGTAATTTAACATGATAACTGCATCATCATAAGGAAAATCACTGCTGCACGTATGAAAACGCTTCGCTGATAACTACTCATGAAATATAATAAACTAGAATCACATATATTCTACTAGAATAGACGGACAGCCCCACAGTAAAAGAGAACAACAAGTTGATCCTTTAGAAATTTCATTTTCAAATAACAGCCCACCTAATGACCATGATCGTTAAGGGATCAAGTCTTTCGATCTGACACCATGATTAACCGGTTAGAATCCCGCTGGTCAAAAACATTCACCATCAGAATATTGGCTGGCAGGGTAGTAGATGTAGTAGTATATAATTTCTAATCACTGGATTGCGTGCCTCTCCGCCGTGTTCAAATGGAGTGAGAATATATAACATTGTTGGTGGCGATTCGTCCGTCGGATGGAGACTTTAAGCCTTGAGCAGACCCGTTACTGCTATTCGACAGGATTAGGCTATGTGCGGGCACCTGGTTTCACCTTCTCCTTTCCTATTACAATATATCACATCATTCATTTCATCTCATTAACTTCTCTGATGAGGTTGGCGTCAGGAAGGGCATCTGGTCGTAAACTCTCGCTACGAAGATTCATCTCACTTTACATCCGACCCCGTAGATAAACGCGATAAAGGAAAGGTTTGAACATACATACTTATTCAAATAACATTTTCCCTTAGACTTCACGTCTCTGGATAAATGGAAGTACATGATAAAGCTGTTAAAATGATATTTACAACACCACTTTGAACGTTAAAAATAAATTAACGTGAGCAATTCCTCCATTTATTCCCTCTCATGAGAACTATGAAACATAACGTATTGTCTTCGTTTCGAAATGATGGACAATTTCTAATGTTCAGCGCCTATACCACCGAAATGATGATGCTAACCCAATTAACGGCTAAGCTTTCCTTTTTGGAAACTCTTAAAACATATGTTGACGTACGGCATAGCAGCACATCATGCAATGGTGGTTCACTTAGTAATGAAACGTTTAGACACTCAAGATATAATTTATTGGTCTTTACCCATTGATGAATATGAATACAAAAATCTCAAATGACCCAAACCACTGATGTCTTTAACCTACATGGACGAGCTTCAATTTAATATAGTCTGCTCGATAACAGTTAACCACAGCATGAATCAGAAGACCGAAATGGTGTGTACACACTACTCTTTTGCCATCGACTTCAAAATATTTACGATATATATCCCTAATCTACTTCTCTCTTACTGTTTTATCTTCTTCTTAATCTGCTTATCCTGCAGGGTCGGTTTTTCCCTCGGACCCAGCGAGGGATCCCACCTCTACCGCCTGAAGGGCAGTGTACTGGAGCTTCAGTCTCTGGGTCAGGGGATACAACTGGGGAGAATGACCAATACCTCGCACAGGCGGCCTCACCTGCTATGCTGAACAGGAGCCTTGCAGGCGGATGGGAAGATTGGAAGCGGCCGTGGCCTTAAGTTAGGTACCATCCCGGCATTTGCCTGGAGGAGAAGTGGGAAACCACGGAAAACCACTTCCAGGATGGCTGAGGTGGGAATCGAAACCACCTCTACTCAGTTGACCTCCCGAAGCTGAGTGGACCCCGTTCGAGCCCTCGGTACCACTTTTCAAATTTCGTGGCAGAGCCGGGAATCGAACCCGGACCTCCGGGGGTGGCAGCTAATCACACTAACCACTACACCACAGAGGCGGACCTCTGTTTTATTCCTTATAAAACTTAAGAATAGATGTATGAGAAGCATTGCCGTAGTTGCTTAAATCCGGATCACAACACGATCAAACAAACACATTCTCATATTATAGCGTATAATTTACAGATCCCAAGTTTAAAATGACTCATTAAAATACTCTCACACACTTATATTCTACAAAGAAACTAATATTTATCATCAATTTTCTTGAAATTACGCCGAATGCATAAGATAACAAACCCACGTTTCCAACATGCCTAGCTACTCGATTCGCCATCTTGTAACGACCCAAAGTCTGAGGATTGGAGTCGGTCTTGTCTCAATCATCTTGTCCAGAATTGTCGAGTTAGTTCTGAACTCGAACTTCTGGAGCTCGAGTTAGTTCTCGGTAATTTTGCGTCTTGAATTTAGTTTTACTCGATTTGGTTCCCGTAGATCCAACCAGCCTCTGGGCTGATGACCTAACAGACAGAAGTTTTGGGCCTTGAATTATTATTGTTGTGTCGAGAACTGATAATCGTCGTATCAGATAGCAGCGACATTTCCCTCTGTTTTCGGAAGATTCCAGAACAGAGCGAGTTCACATTTATACTATAATGATCTATCGTGAGGTTTCCTAGATAGAAACACAGCAACAAGGTGCAGTGTTGCCATCATGTTATATATTAGTAATATATCCCTATCTGTAAAAAATTGCGAATAGGAAAACGAAGTAGGAGAGGAGTGGGGAGGAAATGAAATGGCGTATGGCTTTTAGTGCCGGGAGTGTCCGTAGACATGTTCGGCTCGCCAGGTGCAGGTCTTTCGAGTTGACTCCCGTAGGTGACCTGCGCGTCGTGATGAGGATGAAATGATGATGAAGACAATACATACACCCAGCCCCCGTGCCATTGGAATTAACCAATTAAGGTTAAAATCCACGACCCGGCCGGGAATCGAACCCGGGACCCTCTGAACCGAAGGCCAGTACCCTGACCGTTCAGCCAACGAGTCGGACAGTGGAGAGGAAACAAAGAGGGACACGGTGGACGAGTTTTACGATCCACACCCAAATATATTACAACTGACAGATATCCTTAAGTAAATTCAGAAAGACGCATACAATTATGGAGCAAAGATAAAAAAAGGGCAAAAACTTTGAAAGAAGACTACGTGCAGAAATGGAGATAGGTCAAAAAATGTTGTACAACTAGATATTAATTCCTGCAACATGTCTGTTTTAAATTGCTATTATCTACGGTGTAAACACAATTTTAGACTTTAGTTCATTTTAATGTATAATTGACTTATTTTACTTAGAAACTGGGGGATTCATTTTTGTACTGTACAACAACATTTAAAACCATATGTACTAAAAATAAATGGCGTACGGCTTTTATTGCCGGGAGTGTCCGAGGACAAGTTCGGCTCGCCAGATGCAGGTCTTTTGATTTGACTCACGTAGACGACCTGCGCGTCGTGATGAGGGTGAAATGATGATGAAGACGTCACATAAACCCAGCCCCCGTGCCAGCGAAATTAACCAATTAAGGTTAAAATTTCCGACCCTGTTGGGAATCGAACCCAGGACCCCTGTGGCCAAAGGCCAGCACGCTAACCATTTAGCCATGGAGCCGGACACCATATCTACTGCAGTAGCAGTAGACTGGCCTCAGCCTGTAAAAAATTGAAGGAAAATGTTGTTCACTGGGGAACCAACCTCTGTACTGACCCTTCAACAGTTTGCGAGCTAATTTGAGTGTCTCCTCGAAAATGGTTGGGACCCATCTAACAGATTTAGAACAAACTCCCGTTCAACCATCCTGTTCAAGCATCTTAAAACAATAATAACTGCACATACGTTTTATATAGCCGGCCTCGCGGTGTAGGGGTAGCGTACCTGCCTCTAACCCGGAGGCCCGGGTTCGATTACCAACCAGGTCAAGAATATTGTTACCTGGATCTGAGGGCTGGTTCGAGGTCCACTCAGCCTACGTGTTTACAATTGAGGAAATATCTGACGGTGAGAAAGCCAAGAATAACGACCGAGAGGACTCGTTGACCACAAGACACCTCGTAATCTGCAGGCCTTCGGGTTGTGCAGCCGTTGCTTGGTATGGGGCTGTTGTACCATGGGGTTTGGGTTTGGTTTCATTCGTTTTCTATGGCAATTCTTATTTTTCTCATCCATTCACGCTTGCCGATAAAAAATAATTTGTTATATACATTTTGACAGCAAGTTCAGTGCTGAAAGTTTTTATCTAAGTCGGTGTGGGGGGGGGGGGTACATACTGGAATGGGCATTCCATTACTTGCAAACAGGCACTATTCCCGCGTTATTCTTCAGCGTGACTAAACTGAGGCGTTTGTGGTGAGTAAAATAATCAAGATAGATGTGGAGAAAATACTCTCCATCTAGTATCAAACCATTCAACTTCAGTTGCCAGGTCTATCAAGGAGTAGATGTATGTTAGCTCTTAGTGAAATCACTAGAAACGTTTAACGAGGAAAGTAAAAGCTACATTGAACAATAAATGTAAATCTGGCCACGGTGTTCTTCTAGAATACTCCTTACATCTTTTTATCACACTGCTAATCCGATTTAATGGTTGTATAGTAAATGCTTACACTGGCAGAAAATATAATTAAAAATACTCTCCAGACGGCACCGATGTAGGGTGTAATAAGCTGTATACGTTCCTCTAAATTCTTGTTCTTCTTCTTCTTTTCCCATAGCTGTGAGGTCAAGGATGCTAACTGTGTCGCATATGTGGATTTGCCCTTTCTAACGCCAACTCTGACTGCAGGGATGTAATCACTATTGTGTGTTTCTGTGGTGGTTGGTAGTGCGGTGTGTTATCTGTATATGAAGAGGAGAGTGTTGGTACAAACACAAGCCCCAGTCTCCGAGCCAGAATAATTGATCAGACGCGATTACATTCCCCGACCTAGCCGGGAATTGAAGCAGGGGCCCTCTGAACCGAAGACCGCAACGCTGACCATTCAGCCAAGGAGTGGGACACACTACTCTAATTTTTAATTTATTTGTACTTCTTAAAATGATAGGCTGCCTAAATATGACAAAGTATACCATAACACTTAGATATTGATTGTATGTTTAACCATGGAGAATTTTCTGGAGTTAATCCTTCTCGTATGCAGAAGTATAGAGGTGACTTCTAACTTGGACGGAGCCTTTAATGCCTGCGACGGTTAAATCACAGTATAGATTCCTTGGAATGCCCACACTTTTGAAAAACTCAGCTAAGAATTTTGATATGGTTCCTCTTGCTCTTATGAAAAGCCCTACTACAGGAGATGTATGATTTTTTTGAAGTAGCTGATGGTTGGCTCATATTGCTCGTTTCTCCGCGTCTACCTCTGCTAGCTGACTGGAGTCGACCTCACATGGTGCGGTCCAGAACATATGAATGTCCTTTTCTCGGTCAAATGCGATTATATCTATTCTCCGGTTGCTTCCATCGTCAGCAACACATGGCACCATTTCGTGTATCTCGTTAGCTTTCTGGGAGAATTCTGCTGCAATTCTAGATCTTATTCTGTTGTGTCTAACATTCATAAGCCCCCCACCCCCGTGGACATGAACCAAGAACATGAGCTAGGATTTTTCAGGCTCACTGCAGTGTCCGCAATGGACTACGTCCAGGGAGGGCCACTACAGGAATTCCGTTGTATTCTGATATATTTTAAAACTAGGAAATTACCCTATCAACTGTGTTGTTATTCATTTTGTGCCTGTTATGTATTCAGACTGGAAGGCAATTTCTTTGGTAAAAGTGAATAAAGTGGAAGAACTCATTAAAGCATCATACAAAATCATCATTCAGGACAAAAATATGAACTTAACTCTTTGTTGGCGATATAGGCCTTGTACTGTTTATAGAATATAGTTTTCAATTCAAAAGCTCGGAAAAGAAAAGGCGAATATGAAAAAATACTGTAAGCTTTTTTTCTTGCAGGGAATGGTTATAATATAAGCGAGGAGAATAGGATGGAAATCCACCCGTGAAAATCGTATTTCAATGCAGTAAGGTATATTAAACACTGGTCTGGAGAGAAAGGACGAATATGAAGCTTCTTTTTTCCAGATGTTTATGACTCTGTGATGGTTGTTTATCGTATGTAGCTACTTAAACTAAACCACACTTGCTATGTTCACCGATACCGAGCTTCTATGTAATTTTTCTTTTTTTTTTTTTTTTTTTTTTTTTTTTTTTTTTTGCTAGGGGCTTTACGTCGCACCGACACAAATAGGTCTTATGGCGACGATGGGATAGGAAAGGCCTAGGAGTTGGAAGGAAGCGGCCGTGGTCTTAATTAAGGTACAACCCCAGCATTTGCCTGGTGTGAAAATGGGAAACCACGGAAAACCATCTTCAGGGCTGCCGATACTGGGATTCGAACCTACTATCTCCCGGATGCAAGCTCACAGCCGCGCGCCTCTACGCGCACAGCCAACTCGCCCGGTCTATGTAAATTGGGCCGATGACCTAGATGTTAGGCCCCTTTAAACAACAAGCAAACCTACATAAATTTAACGACAGCTCCTTAAAATTTTAAGATAGCAGAGAGAAAATTTAACATAATATTTATACATGTTGCAGACACGTGATATTAAAATGTGCAGATGGTAGTTATAGCCGTCTCTTCATAACTGTCTCGTAAAAGACTTAAAAAATACGTTCAGACTTTCATTCTCGACCTCAAATCATGACTTTAATTCAGTCTAAAACGTTCATATTCCCACTTGATTAATATTAAATAAATGTGGGTTAATTCTGAAGTTTATTTGTGGAAATTGTTTCAAGCTCGGGTTCACACTTTCTGTGCCGATAGTAGTAACTACATTCATGTTGTCTGATAGTATAGTGTTAAGTAGATCGTTCCTGCGAGTGTTGTTTCTTATAAGTTAAATGTTATTTTTTCATTTTCAGAAAATTTAAGATTATTATAACGAATAAAACTCCATCCGTTTCATTACTCTAATTTATTTCAGGATGACCCAATAAATGCACACACACACACACACACACACACACACACACACACACACACACACACACACACACACACACACACACACACATATATACCAGGTGGCTCACGCACGCCGTACTTTCTACTTATAAATGTCCCGCATGCATAAGTGATGTGTGGAGTGTCTACCAACTGATTTTAACAGGGGAACTAGTGCCAGCGGGCAGGTTACGTCAGAATATGAAGAGATAAGAAACAGAGTCACACTCGCAGCATGTACTCAGCACTGCCGGTCGAATGCACCCCTTGCGGCGGTTAGGGGGTGGAGTGAGGAGGGACAGTCGCTCCCACCCGCACTTTGTAGAGTAAATATGACATTTATTCCGTTTTAGCCAGCTGGAACTAGGAATTATTTTAAAAAAGCTATTTGTACAAGCCTTGTTGTCTTATATGCTAAATCTTTCCTTTATTGTATAGCGCTACGGCAAGTAGTGGAGACGTTGCATGTGCTGTGAGGAAGAGTAGTAGGGGTACAAAATTTACCGAGGTCGTGGCCACGGGGTTATAATTCACCAGCTTGCCGCGCGCATTCGTCAATCTGGCAGTCTCTTTATTGTCTGTTAGTTTCTTAGTGTGTATTCAAATACTAAATGATTATTAATTGCATAATCATGCCGTACATCTATGTAATTGTACAGGGCGATCTGGCCGTGGGGTTGAGGGCGCGCAGTTGTGAGCTTGCACTCGGGAGATAGTGGTTTCGAATCCCATTGTCGACACCACTGAATATGGTTTTCCGTGGTATCCCATTTTCATACCAGGCAAACGTTGGGGCTGTACCTTAATTAAGGCCACGGTTGCTTCCTTCCCATAAGTTCTATCTGTGTCGGTGCGACATAAAGTCAATTGTAAAAACAGATATATTTAATTGCAATTGTAATTTCAACGCGAGAGAATACCAACTTTACATTCACCGGACTAAATTATTTCGTTTGTATTATGCTTTTTTATAAGTAAATCAGCCTCATGGATTAGACCTATTCGTAATAATAGTTTTTTTTAAAGATTTTGATTCAATGCTGTATAATAAAATTTTCACCAGGTCTCACAAACATACTACGGGGCATTTACTTAATAAATAACATAACACAAAGAAATAACTTAGGAACGTTGGTATTAGCTCCTGTTGAAGTACGATTACAACTGAATATTTTCTTTTTTTTTACAATTGGCTTTACGTCGCACCGACATACATAGGATTTATGGCGACGATGAGACAGAAAAGGGCTACGCGTGGAAAGGAAGCGACCGTGGCCTTAAATAAGGTACAGCCCCAGCATTTGCCTGGTGTGAAAATGGGAAACCACGGACAACCATCTTCAGGGCTGCTGACGTGGGATTCGAAACTACTATCTCCCGAGTGCAAACTCAGAGCTGCACGCCCGTAACCCCACCGCCACCTTGCCCGGTATAATTACATGGAAGTACGGCATGATCATGCAATTAAAAATAATTTAGTATTTGAATACTCACTAAGGAACTAACAGACACTAAAGAGACTGCCAGACTGATGAATGCGTGCGACAAGTGGGTGAATTATAACTCAGTGGCCACGACCTCGGCAAAAAATATATACCCCTACTACCCTTCCTCACAGCACAGGCATAGTCTCCATTACTTGCCGTAGTGCTATACAAATTGGTTAGCGGCGACGAAGAGCATTTTGTGCGTATTTCCGTCAATAATTATTTTAATAATTAAAGAAAATAAAGGAAGGAATTAACAGATAAGATAACAAGGTTTGTACAAACAGCTTTTTAAAATAATTCCTAGTTCCAGCTGGCTACAGTGGAATGAAAATGTAATGTGTACTCCACAAAGTGGAGGGGGGGTGGAGAGCGACTGTCCCTCCTCGCCGCACCCCCTAATCGCCGCTACTGTTTGTAGACACGCCAAAGGTGTAGAAAAGGAAATCTAATAACTTATTTATTTACACACGTGTAGACATTCCACTCGATGGAAGAGTTGCATGTATGAAACAAAAACTAATACTGTTCGGTGAAGTACGTATGTAGAAGGCATACGTCTGTTTGGAGCTTCTGTTGCATTCGGACCACACTGTCCAGATTAAAATAATGTCTGTGTATTCACCGCTGCTGATCACAATAGCTACTGCCGATATGCAGACAGCAAATATAGTGCGGCTGTAGCATACTCCAGCCTAGAACTATGCGGTCGAAAACGATGTTTACTAATGCAAGGGGTGCATTCGACCGGCAGCGCTGAGTAACATGCTGCGAGTATGACTCTGTTTCTTATCTCTTAATATTCTGACGTAACCTGCCCGCTGGCAGTAGTTCCCCTGTTAAAATCAGTTGGTAGACACCCTACACATCACTTATGCATGCGGGACATTTACTAGTAGAAAGTACGGCGTCCATGAGCCACCTGGTACACACACACACACACACACACACACACACACACACACACACACACACAATTCTAATTAAACATGAATGGCCACACTCACTAATTGCTGTCTATTTACAAATTGCTTTTCCTTATGGCGTAGCAGGCGGTCCAGCCCGTGCTATACCTGCGGACGCTTAATCCTCACTTTCACTTCCCCAAGTCTAGTCCCCTCATACAGCAGCTGTGTGTAGGCCGCTGGATCTGAGCACAGGGCTAAGGGCCACTCGACACACGATGATTGTTCGTTTGTTCGACTCCATACACAGTCCAGTAATTCACACAGTCATATACACCGAACAACTAAACAGCTCAACAGTATTCAACAGCAGGACGATACTCACAACAGCGAACATTAGCACAAGTCCATTTACCTTCAAACTCGCGATAGCGGCTTCCCTCGCTGAACCACGCCGAGCCTCAGTTCACAGAAATACATGAACACAGTACAGTCTTCCATTCCGTCGCCTCCAGCCCACCCACTCACTGGTCTCCCCGATACCTCAACAACCGTTCCTCGTTCAGACCTCGGTAGGGCACTAGCGACAACCAACACCTCTGTCACTCTCAGCCCAGCCACCGAACCCTAATACACTGAGTCTCTCACTGACTTCACCACGGAGTCCAACGCTGACCGTGACTCCACCACGGAGCCCAACTGTGAGTGACTATCCGCGGCTAGCATCCCTTTTTATAGCTCGGGTGATTTGAGCCAGAATTTTCGCGAGGTGACTAGAGGGAGAACATTCCCGTTGAATCTCCAAGAAACTCGCGGGTAAGTCAGCCAACGAGAACAACACACGGAAAGGCCGGCCCCACCCTACAAGCCGGCTGGGAGATCCCAGGTCGTGTGAGTCACTAGCCCCGTCCTGGAAGTACCTAAAGGGGGTACCACGTAACATTGTATTATAAAAGAGCTTCCAGAGCGAGACGCTATCTTGGACAATGACTCTTCAAGGACCAAGTAGGGAAAACTATCGTGATTTGCAACTTCGAGTTACAGTATTTCAATACTATGTTAAACTGTACTTGTATTAAGGAAAGATACAGCCATTTGTGTATTCTTTTTTCTACTTCTGTGGTGGAAGAAAATGTGTATTCAAGGTACTACTTTTTCTTTATTGACTATCACATTGTATTCGCTCTTTCTGTCCTCAGACCACTCTCCTACTTTAAACTTGATTTCCAAACATATTCTTTTCCGCATTCGCCTTTTTTTCCTTCCCCTGAGCGGTCTCCTAGTGAATACTGGGTTATAATGCATAACTTGCACGCTTTAAGTAGCCGTGTGGAATTATGTACGGCAAATGAAATGAAATGGCGTATGGCCTTTAGTGCCGGGAGCGTCCGAGGACAAGTTCGACTCGCCAGGTGCTGGTCTTTTGACCTGACGCCCGTAGGCGATCTGCTATGTACGGCAGATGTACTGTAACTGGTTTCTCTGACCAGTGAATGTTCGAATCCGCCTTTATTCATTACATTTATTTTCATTAGGCACTCGGGCAGGCAACGTTTATGAAGATTTTACATTCCTGAAGACAGCAGATCAAATCCGCTGTCATCTGCATGTTTAAAAGGCTTCAGTGTCAGTTGAAGAGTACAAGTGCTTCTATTCAAAGTGAGCGCGAAAATTGGTCTGTGTGGAGTGCAGTCATGGCTGATGGAGCGGGTCCAGGTAGGAAACGGGGAAAGAAGTTGTCGAATGAGGCTACTCGTGCACTTACACTGTCTCAAGAAGGATACTAACGCGGGTACGTTGCCAGAATGCTAGGGGTTGCTCAGAATACGATTTAGTATCTGTGGAAAAGTTTCCGGCAAACTGGAAGTGTTGCCAGGTGCCGTGGCACGGGCCGCCAAAGGAAAACAACCCAGGGCAGGATCGTTGAAGCTCTTTAGAACCTCCAAGTCACAGCACGGACACTATAAGTGGACCTAACAAAAGCCTCTTGATTACGAATTAGTGACCAAACAGGCTTCGAAAGGCCAATTTAAGATTTCGAGGATCCACTCAAGTACCTGCACTGGTCGGAGACTGCAGTTTGCTAGAGATCATCTGCACTGGCAGCGCAGATACTGGCACTCACTTGTTAGTGCTGTTCTCCGATGAATCCCGTTTCGCGCTGTATCATTCAGATGATCGTCCGCGAATTTAGAGAAAGCGTGGGTAACAATTTCAGCCGATCACTGTACAATCTACCGATGCTTGTGAGATGGATCTGTGAAGGTGTGGGTACTCATAAGTCTGGACAAGATCTCCTGATCATTCGCAATTAGCTGCTCGACGATACATTGACGAGAACTCAGTGCCACGTGTGATTCCTCACGTTAGACAACTTGGAGAAAACGCAATATTCATGCATGATAATGCTAGAGCGCATGATACCAACATCGTTCGGAGAATCCTGCCAGAGCACCACGTGCAACCTGAAGTACCAATTTGAATCCAATCGAACAAGTCTGGGACAAACTGGAGCAAGGCATACGCATTTCTTTAAAACTCAATTCCACACTTCAAAATAAATTTAATTCCTTATAATCTTGATTCTGGTTCACAAGGGACACAATGCAAAGTTCACCACTCAAAAAAAAAAAAAAAAAAATTGGTTACGGCATTAGATACAGCTAAAATACTGTACATTGTACGAATGTATAGTGGGATGGAAATTAGACTTTTATGGCAATAACATGTCCTGTCTACATTCCAGAGGACTACACTGCCATTTATATCCCATACAGTAAATTATGTGGCTGTGCGAACTGAGGATAAGTTTACGAACAAATTTGCGAGTAGTTCCTGAATTACAATAGCGAGCCGAGTTTCTTTAAAATAATGTTTGTCGAGCGAATAGCACTTGTCTTTCATACAGTTCATGAAGCATGCAGCTCGAGACCTGTTACCACAGCGGCCAGTTTTACTGTCCAAATTTCCTTCGGTGCCATACAGCCTCATTAAAAAAAAAACTAAAGTGCAATCAATATTTACAAATGTCATGACAGCATGAGGATTTATAGGAGTCTCATGACCAAGAAATGCTTCTGCAGAACGGCTTTTATTTATTTTTACAATTGGCTTTACGTCGCACCGACACAGATAGGTTTTATAGCGACGATGGGATAGGAAAGGGCTAGGAGTGGGAAGGAAGCGGCCGTGGCCTTAATTAAGGTACATCTCCAGCATGTGTCTGGTGTGGAAATGGGAAACCACGGAAAGCCATCTTCAGGACTGCCGACAGTGTGGTTCGAACCCACTATCTCCCGGATGCAAGCTCACAGCTGCGCGCCCCTAACCGCACGGCCAACTCGCCTGGTGAACGGCTTTCGTGATAATCTCAATGATTTCTATGCAAAAAGTAAGGAAAGAAAATGCTTAAAGTGACGTTAGTTTGTTTACATTTAGCATGTTCTCTTCTGTTTTGTAGTGCTGTATTATATTGCTTAACCATGTTAATATTATGTAATACACTGTTTTCCTCTGAACCGGAATTTTAATGAAAACTGAAATGATTGAATAATGTTTGGTCTTGTTAGCTGTTTATTAAAATTTGTGGGGGATGAATTAAATATTTAATAGGCGGTATTTGTCAAGAGGCCTCGAAGAACTCAACTGCCTATGGCCACCTGTGGGGTGGCGGGTGCTAACTGCATCGCACACATGGAAATGACCCTATTTTATGGCTGAATACCCTTCATGACGCCACATGGAGGGATGTAATCACTATTGCGTGTCTCTGTGGTGGTTGGTAGAGTGGTGTGTTGTCTGAATCTGAAGAGGAGAGTGCTAGGACAAACACGAGCATCCAGTCCCCGAGCCAGAAGATTTAATCCCACGAGATTAAAATCCCCGACGCAGTCGGGAATCGAACCCGGGACCCTCTGAACCGACGGACGGGTTTAATCCGGTACTGAACTTACAAAATACCATACGCTCATTTGGAGAAACCGTACATACTGCACTCATTGAGAATGCTTGCTATCAAGGCTGGGGTATTATTCAACCCACTGTTGTCGTTGCAGCAAGCAAATCTGTCCATGTATTTTATTTTTGTACTACCGATCTCGATACCTGCAGTCGCTTAAGTGCGGTCAGTATCCAGTATTCGTGAGGTAGTGGGTTCGAACCCCACTGTCGGCCGTCCTGAAGATGGTTATCCGTGGTTTCCCATTTTCACACCAGGCGAATGCTGGGACTGTACCTTAATTAAGGTCACGGCCGCTTTCTTCCCACTCCAAGCACTTTCCTATCGCATCGTCGCTATAAGACCTATCTATTGAACCCGACAGGGGCATGATCCAATGACCTTTGGTTGACATTGATCTCCGTAATTACGCACGCAATGCTATTTAAGGGAAAGAATGCTGAAACCGATTAATATTCATATCATTAATAGAGGTAACACCGAAACTAATTAATATTCATATCATTGAGATAGATAAATTGTGTCTTTTAAAAATTATTCTACGAGATTTCTTTGTCTGCAACTTATTGCGCAGTATTGTCCTTTGTGTGGCGGGGGCTCGCAGGTGAAGCCAAGCCAACTTAGACCCGGGAGGGGTTATGAATGGGGATTCCCTGTGACATCACTCGAGAGAAGACATCCCTCCTCAAGACTCACTGAATGAGGGGAAACCAGCTTTTTCGAAACGAAATATAGGAGCCATCTTGGACTCGGATTGGCCAACTTAATTACCCACGATCTAGAAAATTAATGAAACTCGAATTATGGGGTCATCTCCCGATTTAAAAGGGATAAATGTCACTGGGACATTTATTTAGAGTGTTTAATGTCCTCTTCCTTGATAACTTTTAGAAGAAGAAAGAATACTGTGTGGTTTCTGCGTGGAAAAGTACTGGGCCATCTGTTTATTCTCACGACACCTCCTCGAGAAAGGGAGTTCACCACGCATGGTGGGGGAAGCAGGAGAGATTTTAATTAATTTAAGGAGATTCACCGAAGGATAATTGAGTGGTTATGTCTCAATCGCATCAACTAAATACTGGTCGCCGATTAACCGTACTATTTTACCTCGAGTACGCCTGGAATAGGCGCTACGCAAATTAGTGGTAGGGGTATTGCTCCCTTGTAAAAACTACTGCAGTAAGGGACAAGCGTCATTCGGGGTTAGCGGCTCATCGACGGCGAAGCTATGCTCGGTTAAGCCCTCGTTTGTTCTTTGTTCAAGTGCAGTTAACTCCCATTTTAAGTGAAAGAATACAATTTGCATAAACAGTGTATAGTTTTGATCTCTGTGACGCCAGTGTTAACTTTTTAGAAAACCGTGATGTGTAAAGTAATATTATTAGTATTACTATAGTACAATAATCTTACGTAGTCGATTACGAGATCGTGGCCGGACGTTCACATTGAACGCTATCAACCGGAGTGTGAATTAAACAGTGACGTTGTGTGTGTACAGGATTAATTGCCAGCGGCTCCACCAGCATCGAACAATGGATCTTCAACTTCAAAATGGAATGGAGATGAAAGTAATCACCGTGGTGCCCATGGAGGAGGAGTAAGCTCAGGATGGACCTCCCGAGCTGACGAAGGTGTCATCATGTGATAGAGATGAGTACAAAGTCTTATTATCTGGCATGCATAGAGGGATGGGAATATTTATTGTAAACTGACGCTATAAGAGATTAAAGATGTAGTCCTATTGAAATAGAGCGCCGGAATGGGCGCGTAGTTATTAATTCTTAATTTAGGAAACCGGCAACAGGTCTGAGTAATTGATTGTAAATAATTTAGGAAATATAATACTTTAGCTTTTCATAGGATAGAGATTTCTTCAATTATTTCTTTCTTGGGAGATCCTGTTTGTTTATTTGCGTCAGAAGACCAGGAGTAATTAGTTTAGGGGAATGCATTGAGAGTAGTTATTAGAGTAATCATTAATTTGATAAGTGTATGGCAAGTAAAACGGTAAGTACTATTGTGTGTAAGGCACGTAACTACGAGGCTCAGCGGCCGAACTGACAGCCACAAAAACTCCACCCTTTGAAATACTTAGATAGGAAGTGATAAGATTAAATTGATTATGTGATTAAATTTATCAGGAAGTGATCATAATGCGTGTGTCAAATATATTCGTGTGAATAGTAATTAATTAATGAATGTAATGCCGCGTGACGATAAAGTGGCCATGCGCTGACCATCGATTAATGAGCAGTCAGTAATCTGATGTTAATTGCCGAGCGAGCACTTAATTGTGTCGTAATTGCTGAATAGATTCCGCACGATGACCATGTATAAGTAATGTAGCGGGTAAGCCATGTAGGACGGCAGGAATAATAATAATAATAATAATAATAATAATAATAACAAATCGGGCAAAGATTACCATTGTAATACCGGGGTCGCGTTGTGATAATGACGTGATACTGTTGGATAAATATGTGTTGAATTCAAGGTGATTTGCGCGTGTCTGTGAGAGCGCAGTTTATTGTAGAAGTACTTCCGAGAGAAGTGTTACCGTTTCCTTTTGAAAGGAAATGTTACGCCTGTTAATGGTGGGTTGTCGATCGCGTGTGGAATGGGGGCATTTCGTCTGACCTTGCCCAGTTGTGTTTCTTTTTTTTTTGTGCGGGCGTTCCGTAAGCTGAGGAAGGAGCGACATTGCTGTTAAAGAGAAGTTGGCTTCTTTGAACGGCGAAATAATGTGATTTACCTAACACGGCAGAGCAGTGTAATAATTAACAAGCGACCCGGCCGATAATGATAATGTTTGCCAATGAATCATTGTTAATTGCTCGAGTATAATATAGATAGGGATTACAGGACCCTGCCTTCATCGCAAGAGGTTGTCAGTTCGATGCTCAACGTAGGCATTGGAGGCCTACAGCGTCAGAAAAAATATCAAAATGCCTTTTACGTATTTTGTTGCATATCATGTATCATTTATGTGTTCTTTATGTCATGTGTGGTTGTACATAAGGTCAGTGGTGGTTCTGTCCATCAGCTTGGCGATGTCTATAATAGCGAGGGTCGGTTCGAACCCCAGTGTTGTATCATATGTATGTTTTTTTTCTTTTACGTCATTTCATTGGGAAATCTAGGTCTTCATTAGAATAGGGATTGCTCAGACGTGTTGTCGTACGCATGTTAGTTTTAGGTGTTAGCGATAATATAGCCTCAGTGTTATGATAAAATTACCATTCGCTATATGTCACGATACATCGCTTCGCGATAAACGTACTCGTTTCTATCAAGTATAACGGACAGATGCCCACCTAACAAACCACCACAAACATTTATAAATTTTAATGTAACTCATTAGTGTTATTTAGTGCGTCATTTCCCATCATCATTAAGGTTGAATAAACCGGTTTGTGAGTTAAATATTTTAATTCGAATGTGTTCTCATTTTTAGTTATATATGCCCCGCTTCTCCTCCCTTGTACGCCTTTAAGTTTACTTTAGTTCAGCGCCTATTTATTTCATACTTCTTGACCCATGTGCGACCCTGTAGATTCCATGCCAGTGCCATTTAGGTAGGGGGTGGGTGCACTATGTCGGTGCGACATAAAGCCAATTGTAAAAAAATAAATGTATTTTTGCACTTACACATCGAAGGTTTTCGGCGCGTCACAGTTCTTGTACAGGCAACTACTGTGTGTAAGGTGAAACGTGTGTGAATATGGTATTATTCTGCGGAGAATCAAGACGTATTGCATGAGAAGCACGATTTCCTGGACGAAGACTACAGGCTTTGTAGAAGGTTTAAAGACAGATGCGTGAAACAATGTCCTTTGGAATTTGTTCGGGATGCGCCAGTGACGTCCAATGATATATATCTACCGTGCATTTTAATTAATAATAGCCTGGTGCAAGTATTTCGAGTTGACACCGACGGGCAACCTGCGCGACTATGAGGGTGGGACCCAATCTAGGATGAAGTTTAATGCTGAAGACGGCACACACACCCAGTCTCCGGATCAGAAAAATTAACCAATTCAGGTTAAAAAACCCTGCCCTATCAGGAACCGAACCAGGGACCCCTTGAATAAGAGGAAAGCATGCTAACCATTTAGCCACCGTTATCTACCGTGATAACGGAGAAACTATGCATAATGCAATTATTAAGAACAGCCGTTACACCAGCTCACAGATCAGGGTCTGTAGTGCGTACTGCATCGCAATAAATTGTGCACGTCGAATGTGATATGTGATCGTAATTATTTCTTTTTCCGTCTGTAATCTTTCAACGTCAACTCCTGAATATAGGCCTCTTCCAATTGTTTCCATGCCGTGATGTGTTGGACGTTTTCAACCCAGTTTCTCCCCGCGTTGAGCTGTATATCGTCTTGCCACCTTGCTTGGGGTCGGCCAACTCTCCTCCACTGCACAACAGACTTCGTCTATCTGTTGTCACCTCTTGCAGCATGGCAATCCTATTGCCATTTTACTAATAGTTTTAATTATTGCGGCTTAATTAGGATTGAAATTAATGCAAACACATATTCTATTAGCACCGAGTTTGAATCTCCGACACAACTCTGGCCCGTTAACACCCTCGGCCAAGGAGAAGTCCGTTACGTCTGTTCTTATACCGTAACATTTTACTGTCAATACAGTTTCTGATCAAAACTGAGTGTTCCTTCTAAGGTTCTATGCGTTCATTCATTATTACTTCATTATTGCTGGTTTGCCAGCAATGAATACACGTGCAGTATTTCAATCCTACGCACAAATTGATTATCTATCGGAAAACACGGGAGATATATTTACATTAGATTATATACTACGTTTGCATAAATCTGAAGAATTAGGGGCTCGGATTCACCCGGTATATTCAAATACCGGTACATTTATAGCGTTTCGAAAATATGACACTTTTCGGCTTTAATAACCACCTGAGCTACTTTGCTCTCTTCTTCAGGTTACAGTATGTGTGGGCCGTGTCATTCCCATTCTCTAATATATTCGCATTGAACATGAGTCACCCGCGAATGAAACCAAGGAAGTGGTTTGCAGAGACCACGTAGGCTTTTATTCCATTCAAGGACGAGCTTAACAAGCTCATTTCACTTGTTACGGTCAAACTCGTAGGCGCCGCTTAACACTTCTCTTGCTATCCAACAAAACCAGGGCTTTAGCCCAAGAACATAAAAGCAATCTAGAAACCTTGCAGAACACAAGTTTAGACCGAAGACTGCAAGCGGCCCCAGGGCTCTTCTGGTATGGCTGAGAGTGGGGTTTTAACCTAGGCTACTGCTTTCCTCAGTTGTGTTACCTGAGGCTGACCGAGTCCATCCTGTTTCAGTTTGTGGTGATGGTGGGGACGACTATTACGAATATTTTAAGGGATTTATAACCGGTGAACTATTCACCCTTAACAGTAATCAAAAGACAAACTGGAAGACCTTCGGGCCTTCAAAGAATGGGGGCATCAGAAAATGAAGGGAAGATCCACAAAGGCGTGAAATTGACATACACCCTAGGCCTCGTAAATCCAACACCGCACAGTGCATCGACGAATGAAAAATGAAAAATAAAAAAGAATTTAATCTTACTTGTGCATCGCCCGAAATGAACAACAAACGATTGCTAAGAAAGAAACCACCGAGCTCGATAGCTGCAGTCACTTAAGTGCGGCCAGTATCCAGTAATCGGGAGATAGTGGGTTCGAACCCCACTGTCGGCAGGCCTGAAGATGGTTTTCCGTGGTTTCCCATTTTCACACCAGTCAAATGCTGGGGATGTGCCTTAATTAACGCCACGGCCGCTTCCTTCCCATGCCTAGGCCTTTCCAATCCCATCGTCGCCAAAGACCTATCTGTGTCGGTGCGACGTAAAACAAAATACCTCTAGCCGCAAACAAATTAAACTCCCTCAGTCAACAGAGTGAACACTCAGAGCGACTCTATTATACCGACCCAAGTCGTTACCTCCACACCTCGTCCAGCGAACGCATGGATGTTTGTGAGATCAAAGCGATGGATTAAACTCCTTGTTAATAGTGGTCAGTTTTAGTATTTGTAAAGGCAAGTGCTTTCTTTTACGACGAACATTTAGTAAACTTATTTTCTCTGGTATATTTAACAAAAGCCAAAACATATCTCGAGATCTCTGTAGAAATATCTTCCGTTAACGTTTCTCTATAGGTTTATCAATAATGTGGTGCATTTTTCCGTATTGACTTTTATTACTTATTTTTCAGGATAATGCACCATGAAAAACAAATATATTTTTGAATTATGTATTTCAACCACCGATGCTCCGGAAGAAGGCGGATATTCTGAATGCTATGTGTAGATTTTACGAACTTGAAGATGATGTATACAACAGTTCAGAAAAAGTGTATTATAGCACGTAACCTTGAGAAAAATGGTGGATGTCGCACAGGGTTCGGCCGGTTTCTCTAGCTAAAATGAAAAGTGGCTCGATCATGTGTGTAGGCCTACGCTTCCTAACTATGTAAGAAGATTGATAAATGATCGGTGCCCGAGTGAAGTGAACACCACTCGCGGTGGGCCTATTACACAGTTAAAGGACAGTTCGCTAAAAACAAAGAAAATGCGCGCAGAATATCTAGTAGCGACTAATTTAACTCTGTACAGGAGCTTTCCATTACTGCTAAACATGCAACATCTAAAGAAAACACACGTGCAAATATAACGAACAGTCCAAACCCATATCAGTTACGGTGGTGGTGGTGGTGTTTTGAAAGGAAGTAAAACTAGGCAACCATTATCTATATAACAATAATCACAGAGAAAAATTGAAGTGGTCCAACACTTCAAAAAGTGAAGTTCTCGGCCAAAGAAAGACAAGGACCATGAATTGCGTGAAATAGAATAGAATTTTGCCATTGATGCTTTCACGGCCCGTACTTATAGACATGATACAGTATAGGCTTTTGGGCTTATGCCGTGTCAAGAAAGCCCAAAAGCCTATACTGTATCATGTCTATAAGAATAGAATTTATTTATGTATCACCTACAGGATGTCCCAATTACAGATGATGTGATAGAAAATCAAATAAAAGATAAATAGTATATACAAATATACATCTTCACAGGTTTTCTACAGACTGTTCACATAATCATTCACATAATTTACAAAATTATCATGTTCCACCTTTGAGAAGAGCTTTTCGAATTGCAGACGAAGGGTGGTGAAAAATGTCGAGTGACCCTTCCAGCTGATTTATGGTCCTAAGGCCTTGCGTGAACCAAGAATTCTGATCGAGTGAGTTGGTCCTGCGGTTAGGGGCGCGCGGCTGTGAGCTTGCATTCGGAGATAGAGGGTTCGAACCCCACTGTCGGCAGCTCTGAAGATGGTTTTCCGTGGTTTCCCATTTTAAATCAGGCAAATGCTGGGGATGTACCTTAATTAAGGATAAGGCCGCTTCCTTCCACCTCCTAGCCCTTTCCTACCCCATCGTCGCCTTAAGACCTATTTGCATCGGTACGACGTAAAGGAAATCGAAAAAAATAACATTTTGCCCAAATCTACTTCGGCCACCGAAATATTTGCAGAGGTAGGCCTACAAGAATTTTTGTGTAACACTGTTGAAAGTATTTCCAAATCGTTGAATTTTGAAGCGAACGTAACAGCGAAATTGACCTGCAAATGGGGATTTTATGGTAGTATTACAAGCAGAAACGCAATGACATACTCGTCGACAAGGTTCCGGTCGACAACGTCTGATCCCCACAAATGAGGATCATCGTATTGTGCATAAACCACATCGTAACCCATTCACATTTGCGCCTGCCATCCGAGAGCAAGTAATGGACTCACTGCAACATTCAGTGTCAACCCGCACCATTGATCGGGGACTAGCGGCAGCCGGACTAGGGAAATACCGTCGCATGCTTAGGCTGCCGTTGGCACCAGAGCACAAACTGCTGCGTCTGGAGTGGTGCCGTGGTCGGGAGCGGGAAGCGTGGACTGCTGATGAATGGCGTCTCATTGTGTTCAAAATGAATCACGGTTCTGCACTACTCCGGATGACCATCGTCTACGAGTATAGCAGTGACCTGGGGAGAGGTCCCATTCTTTCCGTGGAGTTACTACTGGCATCATGGTGTGCGGAGCTATCGGGTATGACTTCAGATCACGGCTGGTAGTGATTGAGGTAACTCTGACGGCACAACGGTACGTCACAGACATCCTGCGTCCTCATGTGTTACCTCTCACGCAATAGTATCGTGATGCTAATTTTCAACGGGACAGTGCTCATCCACACACGGGACGTGTCTCTATGAACTGTCTGCGTGATGTTGAGGCAATTTCGTGGCCAGCAAGATCCCGTTAGAACATGTGTGGTACCAGCTCGGATGTCAACTCCGTCCCAGCGCCAGTCAAGGATATCAAGGACCAGTTGCACCAGCTTGCCTCAGGAGAGGATACAATAGCTTTACGGCACCCTTCGCAACCGGGCCAGAGCGGGTGCAACGTCTTACTGATAAGTGAACTCGTACTGACAAGTTCTTTGTAAATTTGACTAGATTTTGTAACCACTGAAATAACACCACATACCCTTAACACGTGAAGCTTCATGTCGTTTCCTCCTCCCCTTCTGGGTGCTTCAACTTTTTTGTCAAGCAGTGATGATAGCAAAAGTAAAGCAAACAAGCATGCAGTTTTAAGTGGCTGGTGATATCGTGATTATAGCCACGGGATCTCCAGTTTTACATGGAATCCGAACCACTAGGAGGTAGCATTACATCTCAAAACCTCCGCATACATTTGCTGGGTTTCGAAACCTGGTCACCTTGGTATGAGTCCAATGAGAATGCTACTAGGTTATTGCACCTCCACTCCGTAATATATCGTTGACAGCTAAAAAAGCAATAGACTATTCATAAACAGAAGGTTAGAGCAGTGTTAGCGCATTCGCTGAAAAGGGACTGCTCGCAGTCTTCAGATCAACACTGTCGCAAAAGGTATCAAAAGAAATGTGGAAAGCCGCTCTACTACATTCGGTCGCATGAACAAGTCTGTTGAGTAATGTCCTCTGATGGAACATGCTATTTTGACAGTGAGCTTGCCGATCTGTTATAAATTCATCGCTGAAATATTGCGATAAACAAACATCTAATTTCTAATTACACAATTTATGACCGATTCTCAGTTTCCACTTATACACTGTTTGAATTACCTACCGGGGCCGATGACCTTAGATGTTAGACCCCTTTAAACAACAAGCATCATCATCATCATCATCATGAATTATCTGCCACTAATATATGTGATGATAGCACATTCTTACAACATACCTTCGTGGAAATAGTATTAACATCATTCTTCAAGAAAAGTCTAAAAGTCATCCCGGGAACACAGTATGAAACGAGGTTTTCTACTATGCGATTTCGGAAGCCACTGACTCATAGTTTCAAATTAGAAAAGGGCGAAAATAATGATAAAAATACACACGATACAAATATGCATTACCGATATTTTAATGTTCCTGAGGCAGTGTTTGATTTAGATAGGGACACTTAGTCCGAAGCGCCAAATTTTGAAGGCCAAATATGGCATAAAATATTAGTTTATTACTTGTAAATAAATTACACTTGTTGCTTCTTCACGGATGCAGTGGTTTGTGTCTATGGCCGGTAGATGCAGAGTGGGTCTCGGCCCATAAGTGGCTACGATTGGTCCGTGGTCCAACAGCTCTGCACTCTGACCGCCCAACCGAGCAGAGGGGTAGCCTCTGCATTCGGAAGACGGAACAGAGCTGGACCTAATGGCAGGCCCCGACCGTCGGCTATCCTGAGAATGGTTTCCCGTGGTGTTCCATTCTCCCGCACTAAGGCAAATACCGGGACAGTTCCTAATATAGGCCACGGCCCCCAACCCTCTCACCTTCTCCGAGCATCTCCTTCAACGTAACAAATCTCCTGGCCTGAGAGACGGCGTCATCGTCTAAGAGGCCCGCCTCAACCCCCCCCCCGCCCCTTCAGGGGAGGAATTAAAACATTTTAATAGTAGTAGTTGCATCTATCTCTTGGCACAGACCAGAGTAAAACGTATCTTCCAGGAAATCTGCCTCACTTTTGGCTGTGGCAGTATGGAAGCTGAGTAATTACGTACATTCAGAGAACGATAGGTGAGTTGGAATATGGGAGGTGTTGTTCATAAAACCGGTCGTGCCGCAATAACACTTTCTGGGTAAGTGACGAAGGAAATGGCTAACCACTTCACTCCTCAACTTGCCGGTTGGCCTCATCAGTTCAGCCATAGTTTTTCTAGCTTCTCTATAACCGTACAACCTTCAGTGGTTTATTTGAGTATACAATCACCCTGTGGGCTGTTGTCTTAATAGTAGTTATGGGCAGTTTGAGAAGGTGTCTCGAGATTTCTCGAGACTAGCGCAAGCACCTGTTTCTCGCAAGAAGTGTCGAGAGATATCGGGAGCGTTGTCCGCACATTATGCGGCGACCAACGTGTCATAGACCTACAGGTAGACGGAGCTGAATGTTGTTTCTGCCGAGTATGCGAACAGCCAATCATGGTCTTTCTCCATTCCGTAAATAGGAGTCAACAACTGACGGAGGTATATTTTTGACGCAGTATAACATAACTGCATAGTCAAAAATAATTAGGGTAACATGTTTTTGAACGTATGCCATGCTCCACAAAACAATACCACACACCCAGGTATATTATTAACTAAACCTTTATTCTTTACCGTTGAAGTATACAAAAAAAAATCGATGGATTCGCGTTCATTTTCAGAACACAAACGGACATGTCCAAATAGGAGCGACAACAAAGTAATAACATTCCTCCAGGGTGGATTTTTATCACAGTTGGAGAGCTTCAGTATGGTGTATGTCCTCCACGAGCATTTATTACAGCTTGGAACCTACGTGGCATGCTCCGTATAAGTCGACGGAGGTCACGTTGCGGTGTCAAGTCCCGTTCTTCAATGAGAGCCTGTTCGAGGTCTTGGAGAGTCTGTGGTGGAACAGGAAGTCCACGAACACTTCTATCAAAGCCTATCCCACACATGCTCGATGGGGATTAAGATCTGGACTCACTGGTGGCCATTACAGCAGTCCAGTTTCCGCAAGACAGCTCTAGTGATGCGCGTTACATGAGCCCTGGCATTGTCGTGCATGCGTACGAATTCAGGGCCAACACCGTATGCAACAACCAACACATGCTGTACCAGTATCTGCTCGATGTATCCCACAGCGGTAAGATTACCATGGACGACGACAAGACCCGCACGGCCATCACCACTGATGCCACCCCACACCATCACAAAACCTTGTCCGAATCGGTCGCCTTCCTGGACAACACTTGGCATGTACTGCTCACCACGGCATCTCCATACACGTTGACGTCCATCACGCTGTGTCGCGGGAAATCTGGAATCGTCTGCGAACAATACAGGTCTCCATTGGCGAAGTTGCCAGTTGACGTGGGTACGGGCAAACAAAAGGCGAGCTGCGCGATGCTGCTCCGTTAAACGGGGCACTCGAACAGGACGTCTGGGTCTTAAGGACACTTCTTTTAACCTATTCCTTACTGTCTGATCAGACATCGTGACTCCAGTTGATCCTTCTAAGGTCTTGTTGCACTTCTCTGGCAGCTGCTGAACAACGCCGCAACGCACAGATGGCCAGATATCGGTCATTGTGTGGGGTTGTCATGCGTCCACGATTTTGTCCAACCCTCCTTGTTAACTGACCTGTCTCAATTGTAGCGATTCCACAAGCGTTGAATAACTGACGGGGAGAGTTTGAGATCCACAGCAACACGACGAAAATTCCATCCTTCCTGGATCAAAGTGACGGCCCTTGCGACTTCAACCTCGTTAAGATGTCCCATGTGATGCGCTGGTTTACGTACAACGTGCTCAAATGACCGCAGTAGTCTGTGTACCTCACTACGACACACGGACGCACCGCTATTCACTTTGTTTTGAGGGGTCACCTGTCACTTTAATGCATAGCTACGCCTAGAAATGAAGTATAACTTTGATTTGACATACTCTGAGTAGCTAAGGTCTTAAGGTATGCTGTACGACCATTGGAACCCCATCTACCAAATTAACGTTCACATACCAGACGTTACAAAACATGTTCCCCTAATTTTTTTGAACTGTGTATAAAGGATACGCATTCCGACGTTGTATGCAACGGTAAGTACACAAATGAGTAGGCTAAGTACAGAAACTGACAGCTGCTGTGGGTGTACATCGTTATCACTCGTAATTTATCAAACTGCACATTCAATATCCATTTGACCAGTGCTTGTGTTTACCGACATTATGGTGACGAAGGAAATAATTCCTAACAATGTTATAGAGTATTCGCGTCATAATTAGGTACTTCGGTATATGACGGTGCAAGCTAATAAATAAATAAATAAATAAATAAATAAATAAATAAATAAATAAATAAATAAATAAATAAATAAATAAATAAATAAATAAATAAATAAATAAATAAATAATAAATAAATAAATAAATAAATAAATAAATAAATAAATAAATAATAAATAAATAAATAAATAAATAAATAAATAAATGAATGAATAAATAAACAAATAAATAAACAAATAAATAAATAAATAAATAAATAAATAAATAAATACATACATACATACATACATACATACATACATACATACATACATACATACATACATACATACATACATACATACATAACGAGATCTGTGACGTCAGTCTCGACAACTTTACGGACGATGTCCAAAACCCAACGAAAGTCATGGACGTGGAATTATTTTGAAGAGATACCACATAGCAAAGTCCGCTGTGTTGTTTGTTCAAAAGAAGTACAATGCGTCAGCAGAAATACTTCTGGGATGATCCGGCACTTAAAAACACATCATATTACAGACAACACCTCCGGCCTGGTCTGCATCACAAGAAGGTACCCTGTTGATAACAAATGTGAGGTATCCAGGTAGGTGTACATCCTGTCTACAGTTATAAATAAGTAAATAAATAAATAAATAAATAAATAAATAAATAAATCACCACTGATCTGCATTTAGGGCAGTCGTCCAGGTGGCAGATTCCCTATAAATTATACAGGGTTATTCGGCTAAGATGTCCACCTCAAATAACTCGTGAACCGTTTAAGATACTGACATTATGCTTCACTTTCCTTAATGGTATTAAGGGGCTCATGGTTGAACATGCAGTACTTTTCCAGACTTTTGAAAGAAATTATCGACACACACGTTTCCATATGAGAACATTATTTCACACAATAACGACTGATGATATACTATCAACTTACGCTTTCAGTTACTGGGATGTCGCACGGATCGCAGCACAGGAGAATCTACGGTTACCGTACTAGACTACACGGTAGCGGTCACGCGCAGGCTCGCTTTGGCTGGTGACGTCATCTGGCCCCCACTGTCGGACTTGCAGGGAACACGACCCGTTGTAATTGTGCGTTTCTGTTAAAGATTTGCTTGTTTTTATTTAACCACTTGCTTAATATTTTTTAATTTTGTCAAATATAATTGCCAGCTGTTATGTGTAGGTAATCATGTTATAATTTATTTCAGTATTTTTCGGAACATTGCAAGTAATATAATAACATTGTGCTTAACACGAATTCTTCCAGTAGCTTTCTCAGTACTATATAATCTTTCGCCTCGCAAATAAAGTATTTACGGTTCGGTTTTCGTATTTTCTATCCATCCAGTGATTTTATACCTAGTTTTATTTCTAAAACTAGTTACTGATGATGATGATGTTTGTTGTTTAAAGGGACCTAAAAGCTAGGTCATCGGCCCAAACTAGTTACTAAAATTAAAGAAAATGAACAATCGCACGGGATGCTTTTTACTGTTGTTTTGGCGGATTGTTGGTGTTAAGTAGTATTGTAAACACCTAATAATATATTTATGTATAGGTAATTATTTATAAATGTGTACTGGCCGGTGGAATGTTCGTAAAAAAGCCCCTGAAGAAACGTCAACCTCTTCCACCATATCAGGGGTCATTTTCTTGGGAGAGAAAGAGGCCTTCGTGGTTTCCCATTTTCACTCCAGGCAAATGCTGGGGCTGTACCTTAATTAAGGCCACGGCCGCTTCCTTCCAAATCCTAGGCCTTTCCTATCCCATCGTCGCCATAAGACCTATCTGTGTCGGCGCGACGTAAAGCCCCTAGCAAAAAAAAAAAAAGAAAGAGGCTTTCACAGGCTTAGGCCATTTAGACCTGTGGTACGAAGAAAACCTTCACAGTCAGAAAATGCTATCACAAGATCAATATTTAAAACCACCTAATAAATACTCCTAATTATAATGATGGTAGTAAAACTGTATACATATTTACATTATATACAATACAAAATATTTACATCTAGATTTTTAATTGGTTGTTTTACTTTAAAATCAGTCTATCCAACAACTTTCTTAATTTTTTCACACTTTTCCTTTGTTCATTAGGAGTTAGTTTACACCTTTTGTAAGAATTCATTGCCTAAGTTTGTTTTTAAATTGTTCATCCTCATGAACGTCTTGGTTCTAACAAAACATAAAACAAAATCTTCACGATCAGGATATGTTTCTTAATTTTTCCTTTAACAACCGAAAAACTCCTGAGCATGTCTTAATGTAGTTTCCATGGAAGGCACTAAATTCATTTTCCATTTCAATGATAGAATTAATGCACTCATCCGTGGGTTTCATTAAGTACCCTCTTGAAATGGTTTCTAGCCAATTCGTAGGTGAAGGAGAAATGCTTATGGTTTGGATTCCGGACATACTGGCTTTCTGGGGGTAATTTTTCTTCGCCCTATAAGCTAAGCTGCATGCCAGAAATTATTTGTAGTAGCTCGGTCTTCTCTCTAACTACTTCGACAGATACGTTTGCATTATTTTCATTTTGAAAAGATTCCGGAAGTCCATTGACAGCTGAAGTGAAATCATCATCATCATCATCAACATTACAATTTTTGTCACAAGCTTCTCCATTTTGGTTGGGCACTGCTTGGCAATGCTCGTCATTATCAAGTATGAAGTTTTGAGGCAGACAAGTCTGCGCTCAGAGATTGGACATTTTTTCATCTGGACAGTTTTTTTGCTGTTTACCACTTCACCTGCATTCCGGCTTAAAATGAATGATTTAATTCGCTGTGATACAATGGTAGGGAGAGGATAATCATATAAGCGACCAAGTCCTCGGATCTGGGAAAAGCAGCTCTCAGTTATGTCCTGGTTACACTTGGCCTCCATTACGTAAGTATGGCCTTCTGATTTTAAATCCTTAAATAGACCACGAAGGATATTTATAGATATTAGAAAACCTTCTTGAAAAGGAAGGAGTTTGTTTTTGTCAATTATTCTCCTGGTGAAAATTAATTCGAATAATTTGTCAAGAGCATGATAATAGTTCAGCACCGAGTTCGATAGCTGCAGTCGCTTAAGTGCGGCCAGTATCCAGTATTCGGGTGATAGTAGGTTCGAACCCCACTGTCGGCAGCCCTGAAAATGGTTTTCCGTGGTTTCCCATTTACACATCAGGCAAATGCTGGGGCTGTACCTTAATTAAGGCCACGGCCCCTTCTTTCCCACTACTAGCCCTTTCCTATTCCATCGTCGCCATAAGACCTATCTGTGTCGGTGCGACGAAAAGCAACTAGCAAAAAAAAAAAAATAATAATAATAGTTCAGCGGCTTTCCGTACATTTTGCCTCTCCGTTCCAGTCACAAGAATATGTTTCATTGAAAGCTTACGCGCATATTGTAGGTCTTCGCCCTCGCTTTGCATTTCAATTAATTTTGTAAATGCTTCTTTTGTATCAACTTTCGAGTTGATATCCTTCATCAATAAGGTGATTCCGCAGTAATTCTAGTGCACGAGGCACATCACAAAAAACCCATATGTTACGTTCTTTACTTGATGGATTATCCAGTGACGGTTTGTCCAGATCAGTCATAAATGTCCTATTTGAAGGTCCCATGTCACATACAACTGCTCTAACTTATCCGATGCTTTCTACGACATGAATTACTTCTAGTAACAGTTCTCTTGATATCGCTGTATTAAAAGTTGTAGTAGATACGTTGCATCCACTTTTGAGCTAAACGTATTACAATGACTTGGACATTATCATGGGGTCCTCTAATCATTTCTTCATGTTGATCAAAGCACAAGTCGTTGTTAACCTTCATTTCATCAAAGCTGAGTACAACAACACTTTCAAAATTAGTAAAAAGATTTAATTGTGTTTTTAAGATATTAATACTCAACTCAGTGAATCCAGGAGAAATAGAAAACTGTATTAGTCGTCGTTTGATTGTAAAATCGCTAGGAAGAGGGTAAGTAATCAAGTCTCTAACAAAACGCAATGCTTTATATCATATAGACGTAAGGTGACCGCCTTAGCAATATCCTCAGATGACCAGCTTGAGCATCTGACTTTTATTAAAGCTTGCTGTTGACTTTTAGAAAAAATACCCTAAAAACTTGAACATTATTTTTTAATTTTATTATCTCGGTATTAGCTGCACTAAGACTGTCCTGAAGATCCTTATTTTGCTGTTTGAAGTCACAATTATCTAGTCTAATTAACTCCAATTCTGCAGTCACTTCACCAATTTTCTCATCACAAACACATTGATGTTTACTTTTTGTTATCTAATTCCTTCCTCAAGATTGCATTATTAACATTTTCTGCTTCAATTGATGCCTGGGATTGTAAAATTTGCCGTATCTCCTTACGATGCTTTCGCTTTTGTGCCCTTATTCCACGATCTTTACGGGACTGACTCGCTAAATAATTACTACTCAGTGGCAAATTTAAATGTGGTACTACGTCAGGCCTTAAATCACGTCTAATTGAAAGGTATAATTTAACTCACTCTTCAAGTCCCTTATGTAGTCGGAGTCGTCGAAGTGTACAAAGCACGCACGAGCATTCTCAACAGTAAACAAGTCAGCCCCTTTACAGGCATTAATCCACTTTAATTTTATGTCACTGTTCTCTGGAAAACGATGGCAGTTATGTTTAAGTCCTTCTGGTGTCTATCGTAGTTAGAGCAACGGGTGACAGCACAACACACCATGGCACAGCATAGCACAGAAAAATTAAACTCTTACAATGTTGCGAAAGTAAACACCATCGCTATAACCCTGCGCGGATATACAAAATATTATCCGCATCTGCTCAGCACCCGCACTTTCTTCATCCGCATCCGCACCCGCATCCGCGAATGGTCATCCACGGATATTGTAAATATTTAACTAGTATACTACACCCAAGATATTCAAACAGATAGACGTGTTAACATAATACAATAGGCCTGACACCTGGCACCAGAACCCCTACAGTCACAGGTTTATGAGGGATTTTCTCTTGCGACAACTACCGACGTATTGAACTTTGTTGCTTCCTTCCATTAATTGCGGGCTGAAGCCAGTTAGGCTTAGGTCAGATTTACGGCTTTATGGTCTTAAGTCTCTTTATATATCACCATCCTCCCAAACCACTGTCAAGGGTTGCCTAACCACAAGTAAAAATAAGGGTTTGAGTGAAAATCAATAAACTTCATTATTTATAAATTATGCGCACTGTCATACAGTTTGCATCCGCCAAGACACTAACTTCGAGGATATCCGCATCCGTGCAGGGCTCTAACCATCACTAGACCAATGGCGCTCTGCTTGATTTAGCGAACTTGGGAACCGCGTGACGTCAGGAGGCGTGGCTTGCTACTGCACATCCAACTGATGACCCCTACCGTCTAGTCTACTAACCGTGACTCCAATTATCATCAGCGGGAGCTATTTGAATATGAAGGTCATGACGGACGACAAGATGATAATGATAATGGTGGTGGTGGTGATATACAGTGAAAGACACAACTGGGAGGCATTTCTCAGTAGATTTACTAGCACTAGAGAAACTTTCTTCAGAACTTCGACTTTTTAAAATCTATAGTAACCGAAGAGCCATCACACATGTACCATTGTTATTATAATTGTACCGGGCGGTACCCCTCTACGACGCAAGGTCAAATCTTGCGCCAATTGAAACTTCTCTACTGGAGAAACCCGGAACTTTAACAACTGAACTAACTCTACTGTTTATCAGAAGATGTCACTGTGTGTTTTTGATTTGCTTTTGTTTTTCATTGATCAAGAAGTGTGGACAATCTCTAACAGATGTCTCTACCAAAAACTATGATAATGCACTCTAGTGTAAAGGAATGAACCTTCTTGGAGAAATGTTGTATTCATAAGTTTTGTCTTTACTAAATTTTGTTCTGTGGTTTGTGGGTTGGCAATATTAATCCTTTCCTTCCGCTTGTTTTGAATTTAGCCAATCAGTAATTTCGGTAATTAATTTTCCTCCAATCATAGCTTTCTTCTTCGAATTTCCATGTGTAACTCTTAGTCAACCAATAAAAATTGAGTGGGTGTGTCTACTCATTCCTGAAAGGTCTCGAATTTTCCACGAGGGTATAAAAACTGCTGATTTTCTTGTCTCCGGGCCACTCGTGTAACATCTTTCTCGGTGTGTGAATATGTAGCAGGGGGCGGGAAGCGCCTCTTTCTTCAAGCAGCAGCTCTTCAACAAGGTAATGGCCCTTTAACATCTTTCTCGCTAGCTCAGCAGTTTAACTCGCGGGGAAGGTTCGAAACCTTTAATATGTAAACTATAAAACATGTAAACCCTTTTCCTGGTAAACTTCATTTTTTTGAACTTTAATTCGGGGATAGAGAAAGCTTTACCCTCTCGAGCTCCCCTTCATTTTTGCAATTTGAGGTGACTACATTTTCGTAACCGTTTTTCTCTTCCTTCTTAAAGTGTTAAATTTATTTTGCAGACTAGTCACCTCCATAAATTGGGATTAGCCCCTGTATTATCGGCCTAGCGCCACATAGGTTTTAACATGCTGTAGTGTACGAGTGCAAATTCTTGCCTCCATTCATCTTTGTGTTTGGGCCATTTAATTACCTTTAATTTGCTATTCAGGCCTCGTAGGTTGGGTACTAGTTACCCCTGTTTATTTATAAGTATGCCTTAAGGGCAGTCAAGTGTAAAGTTGGTTTATGGCCTTCTGATAGGCTTGAACTATTGAGAGCGGGTCAGTTCTTTCTGGTATTGTAAAAAGGTGCCTCTAGGAGGCTTGACATTACGTGGTGGGAGCAAACGCTCCATGTAATTAGGGGTTTTCTGCCCTTTGGTAATTTGTGGTTGTGAGCTGAGGGTTCAGGATTTGTAATTTGGGGCACGAAGCCCAAAACTTGTTAATACCAGAAACTCTTGTTTTCGTTTGTAAAAGCATTATTGTACCTGAATTTTCATTGTTATTTCACCTAGTGAAAAGTTGTTAAATATTGTTGTCTGTTGAAAATATAACCTTTATTTAAATTTTAAATTCATCTTTCGGACTTATACTTAGACCCATTCCAGCCCGCACCTTCTTTCACTTCTGACTGCCACGGATAACTCCGTAACAATTATCATCATCATCAAGGAAAAATAACTTTTGCTATCTGTACCGAGGGTACACCTTCTCCGTCCAGTTAACTGCGCGCCTTCTATAAGGCCATCTATATTATTGAACTTGAACGAATGCCACGCAAGATACTTGGGTTTGCAACTGTTAGATGTCTCTACCATCGGTCTAAGTGCCCCTTCTGCCGTCAGTAGCGGCGATTGGGGGTTAGAAGTGTGTGTGTGTGTGTGGGGGGGGGGGAATATACAGACAACAGAAAATAGCTGGGTTGAGGGATATAGCCGACTAAAATGGAATAAAAATGTAATGTTTTCTCTACACATCAAAACTGAACAAAAAAGCTACAAAATGGTAAGATTTGATGCTTTTTGAGCGAATTTCGACAGAAAGGTAAAGGTTGATAGTTTACTAACTTAAGTGCGGCAATAATAGTTTTTTGGAGATTTTGATTCAATACTGTACTTTCACCAAAGAAACAATATTACACACGTATTACAATTAAATAGAAATACGGCGTGATTATAAAATTAAAAAAATTGTTTAGTATTTGACTACACACTAAGAAACTAACACACAAAGTTAAAGAGACAGCCAGACTGACGAATGCACGCGGCAAGCAGGTGAATCATACCTGTGTCCACGACCTTGGCAAAAAATATACCCCTGTTACCCTTCCTCAAAGCATTTGCGAAGTCTCCACTACTTGCTGTGGCGCTATACAAATCGGTTAGCCACTACGAACGACATTTTGTGCGTATTTTCGACAATAATTTTGTTAATAATTAAAAATTTGCACAAATTGTTCTTCTAATAATAATCCTATTATTCCTAGTTTCAACCGACGAAAATGGAATGAAAATGTAATGTTTTCTCTACAAAGTGGGGGGGGGGCAACTGCCCCCCCCCTCCTTTGTCGCCACTACTGTAACTGCCGGGATTAAGGACAATTAATGCTTAAGGGAAAGTTGATTTTTACTGTTGGATAACCTTAGTTTCTGAAGCTCGTTTTGTTCTTGTGTCAAGGTTGTCAACACTTCTGCACCCTCCCCCCCCTCAATATCCTGTATCTATCAACCAATTCGAAATTTTGTGAATATTTTCTCTAGGCAATTAAACTTCGGGGTGCGTACAGGCATCCAGCCTATCTGTAGAGTTCTGGAAACTTCCCCACGAAATACTTTAAAAGCTGGGTGCTTTAGGGCTGTATCGTCATCTTCAACGCTCCGGTTTATTCTGTGCAGCGTGTTCCAAGGGGGCAGGGGCCGCAGGTCGGCGTTCAGAAGGCCCAGCAATTCAAGGTATTGGCAGGATTTTCTTAACATGTGATAGCTCCGGCAGATAGCTTGAGGGGAAGGTTTAAAACTTATTTTATTCATGTAAAGTTCTAATTTCATGGTTTAAATGTAGATTTCAGGCAAGTCTGAGGACTCTGTTCAAATCCCAACTGGAAAACATGTAAACAAACGGAACAAAAAGAGTGATTGTCCTTTGTTTATTCCCATTCAACATGGTGTGGGGCGACTTAAGTTTTTAACCATCTAAAATTCTTAACACTCTTTTGGAATTTAAGGTTTTCTCATTTAGTCACCCCGGCGTAGAATAGGCTTAGCCTCTGTATCTTTGTGCCATAAGCCCACTTAGATTTTTAAAATATTCTAGGAGTGCAAGTGTCTCGCCTCCTAACGTTTTTTTCATGGCCAATCATGTCAAACTTTTTCTTTTTACACAAAGGCCACTTAGAATGAGCACTCATTACCCCTGTTTATTTTGTAATTGTTTACAGACCAGTGTGTAACAAACTGCCGAGCGGTAAATAAGCCCACGTCAGTGCAAAGATCTGTAAATACTTTAGTTAAGAACAACCTACAGGTTGTCAGTGCGCTATTAAAAGCTTATGCCTCTGGTATTAATTTTGGAGTTCAGACTCCTAGGCTAACTTAGTGGAGCAAACATGCTCTTATAACATAATGTACCTGTTTCAGAGCTATAATGCTCATTCCTTGTATGTCATCGTGTTAATAATTCTCTCAAGTTTTGGTACCTGATATTGAGACTTATAGTCCACTGTTGTTGTGGGAGCTGACGAGCTCATTTAGATTTTCTTGACTGTTACTTGTTCCAAATTTTTCTATCAAATTTTTAAGGAAAGAAAAAGGAAGGAAAGAAATAAAACAATTCAAAATTTAGTGCTTTAACTTATGCTCTGGTCATTTCCTTGTCCGCCCTTTCACCCCGGCACCTTCTTACACCTCTGTAATCCACGATATTTCCGTATCACTATCGATTAATATAACCACAGACATGTCCGGCTCCATGGCTAAATGGTTAGCGTGCTGGCCTTTGGCCACAGGGGTCCCCGGTTCGATTCACGGCAGGGTCGGGAATTTTAACCATGATTGGTTAATTTCGCTGGCAGAGGGGCTGGGTGTGTGTGTCGTCTTCGTCATCATTTCATCCTCATCATGACACTCCCGGCACTAAAAGCCATACGCCATTTTTTAAATTTTTTTTTTACCACAGAAATAATACTATTCAAAAGCGTTTTAAGGTTTACATCACTGCTATTAGTCCAAATCGTTTTTTTTTTAATTCAAAACATAATTAAGACATGTTGCAAAAGGCTGACAAGAACGAAATAGTGTGTGTCGATCTCATCGGCACAGTCCCAGTCGTTGACATTAAGGATGTTTAAATGTGACGACTCCGTGTCGTTGACTTCCGGCACATGTAAAGAACTCCTGAGGGACAGAATTCCGACAACCTGAAATCTCTTAAAAATCTACAGCAATTGAAGTTAAACAAAAACTAATATTATATCCGGCTTCGTGGCTGTCTGATCAGCGTCTTGGCCTTCAAGTCTTGGGAGCAATTCCCGGTCGGGTCATCGGATTAAAAAATATACAATTTGCTTTACGTCGTACCGACTCAGGTAAGTCTTATGGCGACGATGGGATAGAAAAGGCCTATAAGTGGGAAGGAAGCGGCCGAGGCCTTATTTAACGTACAGATTCAGCATCTGCCTGGTGAGAAAGTGGGAAAGCATGGAAAACCATCTTCAGGGCTGCCGACAGTGAAATTCGAATCCACTATCTCCGGGATGCAAGCTCACAGCTGCGCGTCCTTAACCGTACGGCTAACTTGCCCGCTCGTGGGATTTTAATCGTCGACGGTTAATTCTCTTAATAATAATAATAATAATAATAATAATAATAATAATAATAATGCTACTTGCTTTACGTCCCACTAACTACTTTTATGGTTTTCGGAGACGCCGAGGTGCCGGAATTTTGTCCCGCAGGAGTTCTTTTACGTGCCAGTAAATCTACCGACACGAGGCTGACATATTTGAGCACCTTCAAATATCACCGGACTGAGCCAGGATCGAACCTGCCAAGTTGGGGTCAGAAGGCCAGCGCCTCAACCATCTGAGCCACTCAGCCCGGCGTTAATTCTCTTGGCTCGAGGACTGAGTGCAACATTCCTGAAACTCAAACATCACACACAACACTACCCTCCATTAAAGAATCAAGCAGTTTCCCATACACGACAGACTACGCTTGCCCGCATCGGAAGGTCAGCCTTACAAGGGCTGCAGCAGTCTAGAACAGCCACAAGAAGTTAAAAGAAAAATATTACGCTATTATTATAGCGACGCCGGCCTGCGGTGTAGGGGTAGCGTGCCTGCCTCTTACTCGGAGTCCCGTGTTCGATTCCCGGCCAGATCATGGATTTTTACCTAGGTCTGAGGGCTAGTTCGAATTCCACTCACTCAGCCTACGTCATTACAATCGAGGCGCTATCTGATGGTAAGATAGCGGTTGCGGTCTAGAAAGCTAAAAATAACAGCCGAGAGGACCACATGACAGCTCATAATCTGCAAGCTTTCGGGCTGAGTATCGGTCGCTTGGTAGGCCATGGGCCTTCGGGGCTGTTGCGCCATGGAGTTTGGTTTGGTTTTATCATTACAGCGACAACAAATTAGAAATCTAAATACCACGATCTTTGTAGCGCTGTCATACGGTGGGCTGTGAAATACGCAATATTTTCTTTTGAATTGTAGAAGTTCTACGAAGATTTCACATATTATTTAAAATATCGTCTACTTCTTATAAAATAAAATGTTATTGGTTTCACGTCCCACTAACTACCTTTGACAGTTTTCGGAGACGTCGAGGTGCCGGAATTTTGTCCCGCAGAAGTTATTTTACGTGCCAGTAAATATATCGACACAATGCTGACGTATCTGAGCACCGTCAAATACCACTGGGCTGAGCCAGGATCGAACCTGCGAAGTTGGGATCAGAAGGCCAGCGCCTCACCCGTCTGAGACATTCAGCCGGGCTATTTTCTTCTGACTGCTCGTATATTTTTAAAAATAGAAATCGGCTTTACATAGGCTGTGCTCTCTTTGATTCTAAAAGTGCTACTTTAATGACAGAATGTTAACGGTTTTAATTTTCGGTTTTAACAAGCATCATTTAAAGCACGGGTTTCAGATATCCTGAAGGAGAGGGGGGGAGGGGGGGAGGGGGGTGTAACCTCCTCGCTAGTAGCTTCTTGGTTAGAAATGACGTTTTATTCAGAGAGCCGACGGTTGGCTAATACCTTGTATAGGTGAACCACGTCGATAATGCACGATAACGTTATCCTTGCGCCCGAAGTGTTTGATTATGTAGCGGTGATAGAGCATGCACCTCGCTGGCTCACAACAGGCGAGATCTGCTGTGGTAGAAAGCAGCAGTCAACGTGCTCCCCTACAACATACGGATATTTTGGGAGAAAACAAGACTCCTCCCCCAACTAAAACTAATAAACCAACTGTCAGTTAAAATATGTTACTGAGTCCATCGGAGAGGCTGGGCTATATTCAACCATTTGTGGTAACTTTCACATTATCTACAACCACGCGAAAAAGTATACGGTAGGCTACGTACGATATAGTCGTTTGTAGTTGACGCATTGTCCATAGGTCGCTAGAAATGTAATAATAATGTTATTTGTTTTACGTCCCACTAACTACTTTTTTACGGTTTTCGGAGACGCCGAGGTGCCGGAATTTAGTCCAGCAGGAGTTCTTTTACGTGCCAGTAAATCTATCGACACGAGGCTGTCGTATCTGAGCACCTTCAAATACCACCAGACTGAGCCAGGATCGAACCTGGCAAGTTGGGGTCAGAAGGCCAGCGCCTGAACCGACTGAGCCACTCAGCCCGGCGCTAGAAATGTCACGACTTTTCTATATTTCGGTATTTCGCGAATCATGAATATGAATACGTACTGGAAATAACAATAATACGGTACTTTAGAAATGTTTGTTTGTTTTAACTAGCGTATCATCCAATAAGTTCGAAATATAGATGCATAAAAAGTATTCGTACAGGAGGTTTAACTTCGCATCAAAGTCCTTGATGACATCAATCAATCAATCAATCAATCAATCAATCAATCAATCAATCAATCAATCAATACTGATCTGCATTTAGGGCAGTCACCCAGGTGGCAGATTCCCTATCTGTTGTTTTCATAGCCTTTTCTTAAATGATTTCAAAGAAATTGGAAATTTATTGAACATCTCCCTTGGTAAGTTATTCCAATCACTAACTCCCCTTCCTATAAATGAATATTTGCCCCAATTTGTCCCCTTGAATTCCAACTTTATGTTCATATTGTGATCTTTTCTACTTTTAAAGACGCCACTCAAACTTATTCGTCTACTAATGTCATTCCACACCATCTCTCCGCTGACAGCTCGGAACACACCACTTAGTCGAGCACCGAGCTCGATAGCTGCAGTCGCTTAATTGCGGCCAGTGTCCAGTATTCGGGAGATAGTAGGTTCGAACCCCACTATCGGCAGCCCTGAAAATGGTTTTCCGTGGTTTCCCATTTTCACACCAGGCAAATGCTGGGGCTGTACCTTAATTAAGGCCACGGCCGTTTCCTTTCCACTCCTAGCCATTTCCTGTCCCATCGTCGCCATAAGACTTATCTGAGTCGGTGCGACGTAAAGCAACTAGCAAAAAAAAAAAAAAAAAAAAAAAAACTTAGTCGAGCAGCTCGTCTTCTTTCTCCCAATTCTTCCCAGCCCAAACTTTGCAACATTTTTGTAACGCTACTCTTTTGTCGGAAATCACCCAGAACAAATCGAGCTGCTTTTCTTTTGATTTTTTCCAATTCTTGAATCAGGTAATCCTGGTGAGGGTCCCATACACTGGAACCATACTCTAGTTGGGGTCTTACCAGAGAATTATATGCCCTCTCCTTTACTACAACCCCTAAACACCCTCATAACCATGTGCAGAGATCTGTACCCTTTATTTACAATCCCATTTATGTGATTACCCCAATGAAGATCTTTCATTATATTAACACCTAGATACTTACAATGATCCCCAAAAGGAACTTTCACCCCATCAACGCAGTAATTAAAACTGAGAGGACTTTTCTTATTTGTGAAACTCACAACCTGACTTTTAACCCCGTTTATCAATATTACTCTATACAGAATAACATCATCTGCAAAAAGCCTTACCTCTGAATCCACTTCTGTACTCATATCATTTATATATATAAGAAAACATAAAGGTCCGATAATACTGCCCTGAGGAATTCCCCTCTTAATTATTACAGGGTCAGATAAAGCTTCGCCTACTCTAATTCTCTGAGACCTATTTTCTAGAAATATAGCCATCCATTTAGTCACTCTTTTGTCTGGTCCAATTGCACTCATTTTTGCCAGTAGTCTCCCATGATCCACCTATCAAATGCTTTAGACAGGTCAATCGCAATACAGTCCATTTGACCTCCTGAATCCAAGATATCTGCTATATCTTGCTGGAATCCTACAAGTTGAGCTTCAGTGTAATGAAATGAAATGGCGTATGGCTTTTAGTGCCGGGAGTGTCCGAGGACAAGTTCGGCTCGCCAAGTGCAGGTCTTTTGATTTGACACCCGTAGGTGACCTGCGCGTCGGGATGAAGATGAAATGATGATGAAGACGACACATACACCCAGCCCCCGTGCCAGCGAAATTAACCAATTAAGGTTAAAATTCCCGAACCTGCCGGGAATCGAACCCGGGGCCCCTGTGACCAAAGGCCAGCACGCTAACCACTTAGCTATGGAGCCGGACTTCAGTGTAATAACCTTTCCTAAAACCGAACTGCCTTCTATCGAACCAGTTATTCATTTCACAAACATGTCTAATATAATCAGAAAGAATGCCTTTCCAAAGCTTACATGCAACGCATGTCAAACTTACTGGCCTGTAATTTTCAGCTTTATGTCTATCACCTATTCCTTTATACACAGGGGCCACTATAGCAACTCGCCATTCATTTGATATAGCTCCTTCAAGTAAACGATAATCAAATAAGTGCTTCAGATATGGTACTATATCCCAACCCATTGTCTTTAGTATATCCCTAGAAATGTTATCAATTCCAACCGTTTTTCTAGTTTTTAACTTTTGTATCTTATTGTAAATGTCATTGTTATCATATGTAAATTTTAATACTTCTTTAGCAATAGTCTCCTCCTCTATCAGAACATTATCCTTGTAACCAACAATCTTTACATACTGCTGACTGAATACTTCTGCCTTTTAAAGATCCTCACATACACTCTCCACTTCTTCATTAATTATTCCTGGAATGTCCTTTTTGGAACCTGTTTCTGCCTTGAAATACCTATACATACCCTTCCATTTATCACTTAAATTTGTATGACTGCCAATTATGCTTGCCATCATGTTATCCTTAGCTGCCTTCTTTGGTAGATTCAATTTCCTAGTAAGTTCCTTCAGTTTCTCCTTACTTCCACAGCCATTTCTAACTCTATTTCTTTCCAGTCTGCACCTCCTTTTTAGTCTCTCTATTTCTCTATTATAATAAGGTGGATCTTTACCATTTCTTACCACCTTTAAAGGTACAAAACTGTTTTCACATTCCTCAACACTTGCTTTAAACCCATCCCAGAGTCTGTTTACATTTTTATTTACCGTTTTCCACCGATCATAGTTTCTTTTTAAAAACTGCCTCATCCCTGCTTTATCACTGCCTAATAGTCCTACTTTTAAGACCTTCCTTTCTAACACATTTATTTTTAACTACGACTAAAACAGCTTCATGATCACTAATGCCATCTATTACTTTGATTTCTCTTATAGAGCTCATCTGGTTTTACCAGCACCACATCCAGGATATTTTTCCCTCTAGTTGGTTCCATTACTTTCTGAACCAGCTTTCCCATATTAGCTTATTTGCCATTTGTTGGTCGTGTTTACTGTCGTTCGCATTTCCTTTCCAATTGACATTTGGTAAATTCAGATCCCCCGCTACAATCACATTCCTTTCCATCTCGTTTCCCACATAGCAGATTATCTTATAAAATAATTATGAATCAGCGTCAGCGCTACCCTTTCCCGGTCTGTACACTCCAAAGACATCAAGTTGCCTATTATCTTTAGAAATGAGCCTTACACCTAGAATTTCATGTTATTCGTCTTTAACATTTTCGTAGCTTACAAATTCTTCTTTCACCATAACGAATACTCCCCCTCCTACCGTTCCTATCCTACCTCTACGATACACTCTCCAGTTCCGTGAGAAAATTTCTGCATTCATTATATCATTTCTCAGCCATGATTCAACTCCTATTACAATATCTGGTAAGTATATATCTATTAAATTACTTAATTCTATTCCTTTCTTTACAATACTTCTACAGTTGAGCACTAACACTTTTATGTCATCCCTACTTGATTTCCAGTTCTCTGTTCCCTTAACACCGCTGCCTAGCGCACCTTGTTTCCCTGAATGTACCTCCCTATTACCCTTCTAAACAAATTTCCTAACTTATATGTACCACTGCGGTTTAAGTGAAGGCCATCTGAGCGCAGATCCCTATCTCCTACCCACCCATTAGGATCTAGAAATTTCACTCCCAGTTTCCCACATACCCACTCCATAATCTCATTTAAATCCCCAATCACCCTCTAGTTAGTATCCCTCCTACACAGAATTCCACTGATAACAATCTCCGCTTCCTTAAACTTCACCCGTGCTGCATTTACCAGATCTCACACATCCCCAACTATGTTGGTACTTATATCAGCTTGCCTTACATTGTTGGTACCAATGTGAACACTACCACCTTATCCTTCCCCTCCTCCCTCTCTTCTACTTTCCTCAACATCTGCCTCAACCTAATTACTGGATAATACTTTACCCTGGTTCCCTTTCCTCCACACACTTTCCCCACATGTCTAACGATGGAATCCTCCATGACCAGAGCCTCAACCCTACCCACCTCATTTGATCCCCTCCCCTCCTGGTCAGCCCTATCTTTCCTGATAGCTGCAGAAGCTACTTCCTCCTCCCTTTTCTCCTTCCCATCACCCTGTTCCACCTGTCTTTTCCTATCCCTTTCCTACCTTTTCCCTTCCTCCTACTTCCACACATCTCAGCAACAATTCCCTCTTCCTCATCTTCCCTCTGTTGCTCTACCTGTAGTGGCTCGTACCGATTTCGCACAGACACCTGTCCTGAATTCTGATCCTGAATAGAGGCCTTAGCTTGCAATCCCCTTCCCCTTAGAACATTAGACCACCTGTCTTCTACAACTTCCCCCTTTCCTTCCTCTCCCTCTTGTACACCTACTGTAACCTGTACATTGTTTGAGGGAGGCCTATCTTCCTTCCTGTCTTCTGTGAGAATCCTAATTATCTCCCTCAAACTCTCCAACTCCTCCCTCATACCCACTCAATGCCTCGCCACACCCACAGTCCCTACACTTGCACTCCTTAGCCATTCTTTACGAAATAATCAAAATAAAAGGTAAAATAAAATAACTTATCTGCAAACAAAATGAACGGAGGGATATATTGTCTGGGGTAGTACTCAAAAATCACACGCCAATAAGGTAATTAATATACGACTACACTACAATACTACTTAGTCGAACTCTATTTTTATCCTACAATACCCTAACAGGATAAAAACTGCTGTTAATTACTGAATACCGAAAGGAATACACAAGAATTACACAAATCTAAACTGCAATTAAGCCTATCCTAATTACAACAGAATTTTAGTAAGAGAGTTTCTACAGATACCTCTACTATACCGGTACTACACAAATATTTTACAATAATAAAATAAGCACGCTAAATTCTAATAAGATATTACTTGTATACTACTGTACAGTACACTACAATAAGTTTAAACTACGTTCAGTCGTATCCTAATTACAATACCGGTACCGTATGTCACTACCTACTAAGCACAAACAGAAATGAAAATTGCAAGTTTGAAATTTGCAAGAACTACTGTACTCAAATGTTACCAACAAAGCTAAATGCTTAGACAGGTTATTATTAGTACTATGCTCTAACAGATTCACACGAAAGATACACACGAATATAGCAGGCAAGATACGGTACTATCTAAATATACTGTATCTACACTACAATTCTCAGCTGAAATGTGGTTATATGAATTTATACCGCTGGTGGATTACTATTATTTTCCCTACTACGCGGGACGGAGAATAAAAGTGTCCTTAAATGCTGAAAAATAAGAGGTTGTCTACAATAATTTCTGCCAAAACTACGCCAGGGCCTTCAATTGTAATATTATTGGGATATAGGAATTTGATTATTAACTTTTACTCGATGAATAAACGAAGGTAGAAAGTACAAAGTATGCAGGGAACTAAGACTACACATTATCGGAATATAGTAATCAGCTGATTTTGTATTTATTTACACAACTACCATGTGCATGTAGCAACAATCGTCAACAATTACATCGTAACATTTACTTAATTCGTTCAGCTTAAGCATTTTGAAAGAAATCATGGTTATATACACCGGTGAGCCATTACATTATGGCCACCTACCAAATACGTTGTAGGACCGTCTCTTGCCAGCAGAACCGAGCAACTCGGCGAGGCATCGATTCAATGAAGTGCCGGAAGGTATCCTGGGGTATCTGGTACTACGCGCGAAACAGCACGACGTCCAGTTGACGCACACTGCTGGGCGGTGGTGATGTAGCACGGACCCGCTTTACCAAGTCGAACCACAAATGTTTAATAGGGTTCATATCGGGGTTATCTGACGTCCGCAGAAAGCAAATTCACTATTACTGTCCTCGCACCAGTCCTTCAAAATCCTGGCAGTGTGGCATGGCGTACTGTCCTGTTGGAAGTGACCGTCACCATCAGGAAACACTGTTGATATGAACGGACGGACTTGTCTCCCTATAAAATCCAGATCCAGTTAGTTGTTAGGGATCGGTTTAGGGAATAACGGGCCTCAGTGTGTCCCATAAAAACTTCCCCTAGATCAGGCATTTCAAACAGTGCTCGCAGTAAGATATCGCACGGCCTGGAAATTACCTCGCACACGTGCGGGTAGAACTTCTCCTCTCTAGGCGGGAGGGAGAGAGTTTTTTAAAAAATTTATTTGGCTTTAGATCAGTTACAGACCAAACAGCGAGGGAGAGAGTTGAACTGACAGTACGTTCGCTCGCAGCAGGGATGCGTAAACCAGATCACTTCGCGCCACTTGAAACAAAAGGTCGGTGCAAGACGATGGTGGTAAGAGGAAAAGTTAAGGTAGATTTCATCCGGAATGGTCGTACTGCTTTCTAAGCCGCAGATATGAAAGAGAAGCTCAGTGCTTAGTGTGTAAAAATCATGTCGTCTGCAAAAAGTGTAATGTTAGGCGTAATTATGAGCTGTATTATGCACACCAGTAGAGGACAGCAGGTTTCAGGACCTTGATGTTGTGAAATCAAAGTTGCAGCTCTTTTCCGTACCGTTTAGTGTTCAACCAGAAGACGCACCCCAGAATTTACAACTGCAACTTAAAGAGTTAATATGTGACGCGCGGCTGGAACAAGAGTACAAAGGAAGGGAAATTACTGACTTTTACCGAACACTTGTCCCATTACACTTCCCACAACTCCGGAAGTTTGCGGCAGAAATCCTGTCAATCTTTGGAAGTAATTACATATGTAAACAGTTCTTTCCCAGGATGAAGATCAACAAATCTCGATTCCGATCTCGGCTAACAGACATACAGGTACATCTCAATGCAGTAATTCCGATCTCGGCTAACAGACATACAGGTACATCTCAATGCAGTAATGAAAATAGTGTCTGCCAGAACCATTAGGCCTAATACTGACCGAATTATTGCCAGCAAACGTCGGCAGCGTTCAGGAAATCAATTAACATAAATGGGTCGCTTTTAGGCAACTTACGAATATATTTTATTTTCAGAGAAAGCGAAAGGACGATGCCCAGGGTGTAGGCAAGTGCTCACCGGAATGCTTTTAAGTTGTTGCACTACACTTTTGTTTTGTCAACTAGAAAATTCTTAATTTAATAATATTATGTATCCTGAACATGTCAGAATTTGATTCTTTGTTTAATATTTAGTTATTGTGTGTAGTATTTATGTAGGCTACAATCCTATTGTCTTTGCATATATCAATGATGCGTTTATTATTATTTCAATTAAATTAATAACTTACGGTGCCTTCTTAATGATATTGGTGAAGGACAGCTGCCATTTAGAGGTGGCGCTATTCTTTCACAATGAAGAAAGGAATACAGTGCAACCCTAACACATCTCCTTCGAATTTCTCCGCATGAGTAAGCGTGTGCCTGCCGAGACCGCACGGGAGTAAAGGCACACTGCACGCAGCTCGCCTGGCGTGCGCTTGACCTTCTCATGCCTGCCGCAGATCATCACACCTCCACCACCAGCCTGTCTCCGCCCGACCATCTAACCACGTGCCATAGCTTCCGATGGAATTCGGCATACACGCGCTCGGTCGTTCATGGAGTGCAGTCAGCCATGGGGTACGACTGGGTCGTCAACTCCGCAGCTCCATGCGCGCCAGTGTTCAACAACCGTGTGTTTCGCTCTGAACAATGAGCGACATCCACCGCTGGCCTCTGAGATCAATGTGGCTGGACGATGCGTTGCTGTTTTCCCATCGTTGCAACACTTTCGATACCAGTACATGCTCATAATAACAGCGACCCGACACCAGCCCATAAACCATGCCGTTTCAGAGATTCCGGCACCATGGCGCCATGCCATCATTCATATCGGGACTATCTGAAGACTATCAAACGCGGATATATCGGTCGCTTTTCCCATTCTAACGCCGGAGACATTACTAACAGCAAGCCAGAAGACCTATAAATAAAACGTGTCACATATTACTCTCCCCGCTTCAGGTGCGCTAAATGTCAGATTTGAAGAATTCCACCCTGGTCGGTTTGGACAGGATCCTGAGGAAAAAAGAAATCCCTATTATCCACTTAAAATATTCATATTTTCTCCAAAAAATTCCCACATAAATTATTTGTATACAATATTAATCTTTGAACTTATTATTTTAATACAGTGAAATCTCCGTAGAACGATTATAGATACAACGATTATCCCCTCTATAGCGATAAAATATTGTGGTCCCGGCATAAAACCCATTGATACAATGTTATTTTTTCTCGATGCAACGATACTCGCCATAACGAAAAATCTCTTTACTTCGACCCATTTTCAGTTCCCTCCGACGAACATCCCCTCTGTACTACGATGATGTAAGGACAAAAATTATCAGGACCATATGTAACTGCGTAATGAAGAACGAACTTTTCAAGTGTGTAAGTGATTACTGTATACTGTACGGTAGCTGCTTATCTGAGGGTAGGTATACTGTGCAACTTTAAGAATTCACCAGGTATAGAATTCCAAGGTCTAGAAGGAATGCATACCTTTAGGATTTAGGATTTAAACAATAATACAGTAGCTGTGGAACAGCTGTTAGAAACCGTAGCGCTCTCATTAGTGTACTGTACTGTACATTGTTTTGACACATTGTCTTACATTCCAGCGACTGTTGTCATTGCTGCAGTCGTGTTTCGCCCTGGAGAGGTAGCGCAGGTGTTTTGAAGTGCTCTTCTCTGTATTGTACGTACATTACTGTATGTACTCTTTACAGCATAGCTTCGCGTTCCCGGAAACAATTAGTCTACAGCATAAATTAACGAAGTAGATGGGAGAATGAAACAAACAGACGTAGCAAGAAAACACGGCCTTTCGCAATCGACAGTGGCTACATTTTGGAAGAAAAAAAAAGAGATCGAGGAAACGTTAAAATCAAATGCTGTAAATCCTGGAAGAAAGCTCATAAAAACTGCGACGTACAGCGATGTTGGTGCTGCAACGTTGAAGTGATTCAATGAGAAAAGAGCCCTCAATTTTTTAATTAATGGGCCACTACTTTGTGCCCAAGCTAGAAAGTTTGCGAACCTGCTGGGTGTAAACGACTTTAGAGCCAGCAATGGGTGGCTAATTAGGTTTAGAGATCGTCATGGTATAACTTTTAAATCAATTCAAGGAGAAGAGAAGTCTTCTGCGACAGGTGACGCTGATCTTTGAGGAAGTAATTCAATGAAAGAAATAGCACAAAAATACGTACCAGAAGATACCTATAACGCTGAAGAAACTGGGATTTTTTTTATCAACTTCTCCCTGAGTAAACCTTGTCCTTGAAAGGAGAGAAATGCAGTGGAGGCAAAAAATCCAAACAACGTTTACCTGCTCTCCTGTGTGTGAACCAGAGAGGAACGCACAAGCTCCGGCCATTCGTAATAGGAAGAAGTCTTAAGCCTAGATGCTTCAAAAATGTTAAACGTTTGCCAGGTAAGTCATTTCAAAATCACTCTTTGCAAAATGACATCTATGGATGACCGCTACTATGTTCTTCAGAGTAGCTTCTGAAATGAAGTAGAAGAAAAGGAACATCACACTCATCGTGGATAATTGCGCAGCTTACAAGCAACTACCGGTCCTGCAACATGTGGAGGTCTTCTACTTCCCGGCAAATTGTACCTTGATCCTGCAACCTTTAGACATGGGAATAATAAAATGTCTTAAAGGGTACTACAGAACCAACTTGGTCGAGAGGATTATCACAAACTTAGAAAGAAATCTGTCAAATGTGCAAAAGGTTAATTTAAAACAAGCATGTGACATGATAGTTGCAAGCTGGCAACGAGTGAAACTGGAGACCGTGAGGAATTGTTGGAGAAGGGCAGGATTTTCACCTGAAGAAGAGGTTGACTGCGACGATTTTGAGTGTGACGCGAGTGTGAAAGTACTGGGTAGTGTTCGATCTAAATACGACGAACAGCTTGGTGAGAATGAGAATGTTCCAGCAGCGGAAGAATACCTTTCGGATGATGACGAAATCCTTGTGTTCTCTGAACTTACGGATGAAATTCAGGGAATCCAGGCGGTAGATGAAGAAGAAGAAAGAGAGGATGTAGAAGGAGAAGAACGATGCAACGAACCATTGCTTACTCTTCCACAAGCTATTGCATCTTGTGAAGCGCAGCAGAAATTTCTATCGAGTGTTCCATGTGTTCCGGCACTGCAGAATTTTCTATCGAGTGTTACATGTGTTCCGGAAAATTACTTAGTGAACCTCGACGCGATCAGGTATTTGTGTGCTTCAGTAGTATAATAGGACAGTTCGGCGGCCACCTCCTCCTCCGGCTCTCGGGAGAGGCATCCACCTCCCGCGGGAAATTTCAATTTTGGCGCGAAATTTGAATTTTGGCGCGAGATTTGAATTTGTAAACAAAGCCACGTGCCTTTTGACAGCTGTCATCGACAACAACGCATCGCTAACCTCACTGCTGCCATCTTGACGGGCCTAAACCTCAGTAGTACCAACTTAACCTCACAAGCGCGAGATTTGAATTTGTAAACAAATCCACGTGTTTCTTGACAGCCACGTGCTTTTTGACAGACAACAACGCATCGCTAACCTCACTGCTGCCATCTTGACGGGCCTAAACCTCAGTAGTACCAACTTAACCTCACTAGCGCGAGATTTGAATAGGTAAACAAATCCACGTGTTTTTTGACAGCCACGTGCTTTTTTGACAGCTATCATCCGCATGTCATCCGCCATCTTTAATCAAGAGAGCACAGTGCTGCCCTCTTTAGCTACTTACCTTTGAAATGTAGTGGCGGATAATTTGAAAAAATGCTTTTTGACAGCAGCCATCTTTGAGTACCGTGCTGCCCTCTTTAGCTAGATACTATTGAAATGTGGTGGCAGGCAATTCTACGTGACAGCAGCCATCTTTGAGCACCGTGCTACCCTCTTTGTGGTGGCGGCAAATTCCACGCGCTCTTGTTTGGAAACAAACCTATGTGCTTTTCTGACAGCTACCATCTACCATCTTTAATCAACAGAGCACCGTGCTGCACTCTATGTAGTGGCGGCAAATTCCACGTGCTCTTGTTTGGAAACAAAGCCACGTGCTTTTTGTCATCTGCTATCTTTAATCTAGAGAGCACCGTGCTACCCTCTTTGTAGTGGTAGCGAATTCCACGTGCTTTACAAACCCACGTGCTTTTTTGACAGCTGTCATCCACCATCTTTAATCAAAAGAGCATCGTGCTGCTATCATGTGGGCAATTTAAAAAGCTGCCAAGAGAGCATCGTGTTGGCATCTTTATTCTTCGACATGTGGTGGCGGCAAATTCCACATCCGCCATCTGAGAGCACCGTGCTGCGCTCTTGATCGTAGTAGCGGACAATTTAAAAGAACATGTCAAGGAATACCTTTGTTCTAGGAGAAGAAAAGAATACAGTTGTGAACGGCTTGCGTAAGATAGCGATTGTTATAACCTCCTTTTCCCTGCTCTGTTAAGGTATAGCTTTATCGAATACTTGAAGATTATATTACAAAATAAGTGATTAAGAATATAATCGAACACTCTACTCGATACAACATATGATCAGAACATTGATTGATGTAGTTGGGGTGCACCTTCGTTCTAAGAGAATCGAACCCGAGACTGCCGGGTGAGAGGCAAGCACACTAAACCAAACCGTAGGAGCCGGCAATTCTCTTTCTATATAATAATTTCGTGTAGCTATTTCTAGCCAAGTGCAGTCTAAAAATAAATCCTAGTCTTGTTACATCAGGAAGGGTAACTGGCTAAAACCTGGTCTTTCAGCGTCAGGAAGGGCAATCGGCCGTAAAACAGATTCTTGCAATTTAAACTCTTGCGTCAGGAGGGGGCACTCGGCTGTAAAAACATATTTTTAATCCCAAGAGAATCGAACCCGAGACTGCCGGGTGAGAGGCAAGCGCACTAAACTAAACCGTAAGAGCTGGTAATTCTCTTTCTATATAATAATTTCGTGTAGCTATTTCTAGCCAAGTGCAGTCTAAAAATAAATCCTAGTCTTGTTACATCAGGAAGGGTAACTGGCTAAATCCTGGTCTTTCAGCGTCAGGAAGGGCAATCGGCCGTAAAACAGATTCTTGCGATTTAAACTCTTGCGTCAGGAGGGGGCACTCAGCTGTAAAACATATTTTTAATCCCGGCCCTGTTACGTTAGGAACCACATCTAGCTGTAAAAAAGGAGCTCCAAACATTTACAGTGTTAAGCTTCAGGAGTAGGCTATGTGCTCACACCGGGTTACATTTTTTGTTCCGCCGCTTAGAACACTGTCTTTGAAGTTGCACCTGTGTAGTCAGTCAGAGTGAGGTGAGGAATGCATGCTTTGACTGAAATTGTACACTCGTCTTCCGGCTGTAGTAACCTGGAACGAACAGCGAGGACACTGCGTGCTGATAAGCTACTTGTAACTCAAAGAGCGTTTTCTTAGCCGTGTAGCATTTAGCTGGTGTAAGTTCCTAAGATAATATATTATGATTGTACGGAGAGGTTAAAACCCAGTACCAGCACATAGCCTACCCCTATCGAAAGAGCCTGCACGGCGCCGGCACATAGGCTACTCCTGTTGAAGGAGCCTGTACAAGGTTCAACGCCCCCTATCAACAGCGTTATATACCCTTACTTAATGCTGGCTTTTTTGCACACCTTCTGGTTATTCGAAACTACCTAAGAATGTAATATACAATAGTAGGGAGAGGGTAAACCCGGTGCCGGTACATAGCCTACTCCTGCCGAAAGAGCCTGCACAAGGCTTATCGCCTCCATCCGACAGATGAATCACCATCAACATCTTGTACTCACAATCATTTTCGAAGGAGTCTGCACAAGGTTTAACGTCACCATCAACAGCGTTATATGCCCCTACTTAATGCTGGCTTTTTTTGCACACCCTCTGGTTATTCGAAACTCCCTAAGAATGTAATATACAACAGCAGGGAGAGGGTAAAACTCGGTGCCGGCACATAGCCTACTCCTACCGAAGAAGCCTGCACACAGCTTATCGCCTCCATCCGACGGATGAATCACCATCAACATCTTGTACTCACAATCATTTTCGAAGGAGTCTGCACAAGGTTTAACGTCCGCATCAACAGAGTTATATACCCTTACTTAATGCTGGCTTTTTGCACACCCTCTGGTTATTCGAAACTGCCTAAGAATGTAATATACAACAGTAGGGAGAGGGTAAAACTCGGTGCCGGCACATAGCCTACTCCTACCGAAGAAGCCTGCACATAGCTTATCGCCTCCATCCGACAGATGAATCACCATCAACATCTTGTACTCACAATCATCTTCGAAGGAGTCTGCACAAGGTTTAACGTCCCCATCAACAGCGTTATATGCCCTTACTTAATGCTGGCTTTTCGCACGCCCTCTGGTTATTCGAAACTACCTGAGAATGTAATATGTAACAGTAGGATCGCCTCCATCCGACAGATGAATCACCCTCAACACTCCTGTACCTGCAATCATTCTCGCTACTTCGGGAGATAGCGGGTTCGAACCCTACTGTCGGAAGCCGTAAAAAAAGCAAATGCTAGGCGAGGGACCTGCGCGATCGTCATAACGTGTAATTACATGATCTAGCCGGATGCGGTCTTAGCTCAATACATTTAAGTGCCTACAGGTAAGGAATACCGCGGATGTCGGCTTCTTGCTTAGCTTAGTACCCTCCCGTTTAAGTCCAGAGGTCGAGGATCGCGCGCTAACTTTCTAATGCTCGATCCACTGCAGAACCCTTAAATTCTGACACCTCGGCATCAACAGCAGGTTCGATCCCGGCTTAAATACGTCAGCCTGCAGAACTCAGCGTAAGGCACTCAAGAGAGCTCTTGTTGCATAAACATTTAGTTCCAACTGTACTGCAGTTGTCAGCGACTTTCACATCCGCTTGGTAACAAGCAGCATATTTACTCGCTGCAGTCTGCGTGAAGCGCTCACAGTTCTGTGTGTGTGTGTTTATTACGTGCACATCCCCCGTCTAAGTACTGTCTGCTGTGAATATTATTCTTCAGCCTTCAACTTAAGGTAAGCCTGAACTGTTAGTTACTGTTTGCAAAGCAACTTCTACGCTAGGTAATAAACATCTACATTAATATATATTTGTTCCTTTAGGTACAACTAGAATATTATCATTCGAGTTACAGGCTTGAAAGTACGCATTTTATTCATCCGAGTAACAGTCTGCAGCGCGAACATTTTAAGGTATGTTTCGAAGTTTGAGTTGTAAAGATAGCTAGGCTAGCTGATGTACCCTACACTACATTCATATATGTTTGTTATTTTTAGGTACGACCAGAATATTATCATTCGAGTTTCAGGCTTGAACGCACGCATTTTATTCATCCGAGTAACAGTCTGCAGCACGTGCATTTTTAAGGTTTTCGAACTTTGAGTTGTGAAGATAGCTAGGCTAGCTGACGTACCCTACACTACATTCATATATGTTTGTTCTTTTTAGGTACGACCAGAATATTATCGCTCGAGTTTCAGGCTTGAACGCACGCATTTTATTTATCTGAGTAACTGTTTGCAGCGTGTACATTTTAAGGTATGTTTCGAACTTTTTCTATCGCAACTTTAATCTATTGATACATAGTTGTTTTCTTCAATCCGCACGCTATAGAAGAGGTTAATCTTATAATTTCAAACTTACAGCAATGTCTGACCTCAATAGGTTGAAACTTGGTTTCTTCCGAACATCGTAACCTTAGTCTAATGTTAAATAGTTATTCTCTTCAATCAGCATGCTGTAGAAGAGATTAATCTTATAATTTCAAACTTTCAGCAATGTCCGACCTCAATAGGTTGAAACATGGTTTCTTCCGAACATCGTAACTTTAGTCTAATGATAAATAGTTATTCTCTTCAATCAGCATGCTGTAGAAGAGGTTCATCTTATAATTTCAAACTTTTAGCAATGTCCGACCTCAATAGCTTGAAACTTGGTTTCTTCCGAACATCGTAACTTTAATCTAATGATAAATAGTTATTCTCTTCAATCAGCATGCTGTAGAAGAGGTTCATCTTAATAATTTCAAACTCACAGCCATGTCTGACTTCTATAGGTTGAAACTTGGTTTCCTCCGAACATCGTAACTTTAGTCTAATGATAAATAGTTATTCTCTTCTATCCACATGCTTTAGAAGAGGTTAATCTTATAATTTCCAACTTACAGCAATGTCTGACCTCTATAAGTTGAAACTTGGTTTCTTCTGAACATCGCAACTTTAGTCTAATGATAAATAGTTATTCTCTTCTATCTAAATGCTGTAGAAGAGGTTAATCTTATAATTTCAAACTTTCAGCAATGTCCGACCTCAATAGGTTGAAACTTGGTTTCTTCCGAACATCGTAACTTTAATCTAATGATAAATAGTTATTCTCTTCAATCAGCATGCTGTAGAAGAGGTTCATCTTATAATTTCAAACTTTTAGCAATGTCCGACCTCAATAGCTTGAAACTTGGTTTCTTCCGAACATCGTAACTTTAGTCTAATGATAAATAGTTATTCTCTTCAATCAGCATGCTGTAGAAGAGATTAATCTTATAATTTCAAACTTTTAGCAATGTCCGACCTCAATAGGTTGAAACTTGGTTTCTTCCGAACATCGTAACTTTAGTCTAATGATAAATAGTTATTCTCTTCAATCAGCATGCTGTAGAAGAGGTTCATCTTATAATTTCAAACTTTTAGCAATGTCCGACCTCAATAGCTTGAAACTTGGTTTCTTCCAAACATCGTAACTTTAGTCTAATGATAAATAGTTATTCTCTTCAATCAGCATGCTGTAGAAGAGGTTAATCTTATAATTTCAAACTCACAGTCATGTCTGACTTCTATAGGTTGAAACTTGGTTTCCTCCGAACATCGTAACTTTAGTCTAATGATAAATAGTTATTCTCTTCTATCCACATGCTGTAGAAGAGGTTAATCTTATAATTTCCAACTTACAGCAATGTCTGACCTCTATAAGTTGAAACTTGCTTTCTTCTGAACATAGCAACTTTAGTCTAATGATAGTTATTCTCTTCTATCTACATGCTGTAGAAGAGGTTAATCTTATAATTTCAAACTTTCAGCAATGTCCGACCTCAATAGGTTGAAACTTGGTTTCTTCCGAACATCATAACTTTAGTCTATTGATAAATAGTTGTTCTCTTCAATCCTCATGCTATAGAAGAGGTTAATCTTATAATTTCAAACTCACAGCCATGTCTGACTCCTATACGTTGAAACTTGGTTTCTTCCGAACATCGCAACTTTAGTCTATTGATAAATAGTTGTTCTCTTTAATCCTCATGCTATAGAAGAGGTTAATCTTATAATTTCAAACTCGCAGCTATGTCCGACCTCTATACGTTGAAACTTGGTTTCTTCCGAACATCGTAACTTTAGTCTAATCATAAATAGTTGTTCTCTTTAATCGACATGCTGTAAAAGAGGTTAATCTTATAATTTCAAACTTTCAGCAATGTCTGACTTCTATAGGTTGAAACTTGGTTTCTTCCGAACATCGTAACTTTAGTCTAATCATAAATAGTTGTTCTCTTTAATCCACATGCTGTAGAAGAGGTTAATCTTATAATTTCAAACTTTCAGCAATGTCTGACTTCTATAGGTTGAAACTTGGTTTCTTTCGTACATAGCAACTTTCGCCTAATCTCTATTGGTTGTTCTCTTTTCAGATGTTCCCCTGCTGTGAGGAATGCAATGTAACGTTTACAAGGCGAGATAACTTCATGCGCCATATGAAATCAAAACACCCTAGCATAACATCTGCTTTATGTAAAGTCTGTGGTGTGTATTTCGCTAACGTAGAGCGATACGAGGCTCACTTAGTAGAAGCGCATCAGGTATCTACTTGCAAATATAACCCTCAGGTAATAGGAGAAAAGCGTAAAGAAACGGATGTAGCTGTAGAAAGTACTAGTAGTAAAAAACCTAGAAAAAATCATGAACTTCAAACTATTCACTGCGAGCACTATAACACTGATGTACCATCTTCACATTTTCAGGGTCACTTACGGAGTAATGCGCATAAAAATAATGCTGGTAGGAGTGGCTGTAATGCAAACATCGAGGAAATTAATACAGCATTTAAAAGCAGGATTTCTAGTTGCAGAATTCGTGTTACCCAAAAGTTTCAGAGTACTGAACACTTTTTAAATTGCATTCAACCGGATGTACAACAGCTTCTTGCTAAAACTTTGTCTAATCAAAATTTATTTAAAGTTAATTTTGAACTTTTCGCCTTGTACATTAAAAGCACGGATGAATCGGAAATAACGGACATTAAATCATTTAATACGAAAAATTTCGTCATAAGTCAGTCGACTAATTTTGGTGATGTACCTAGGGATGTCTCGAACATTATTTCAACTAAGAGCGAGGAATTTCAGGAAAAGGAATCAGGGTGGGCTTTAGTTGAAATAATGTATCTAGAAGTTAACATCAATAAGTACAATCCTATGCGAGGTTCATCGTACATCGAGCTGCTGACATGGATTCAGCGAAAAGAAGCTGTTGTAAACATCCAAAACAATGACGAAGCATGTTTTGCATGGGCGGTGATGTCGGCTTTAAATCCTGCTAAATCAGACGTAGCTAAAAGAACATCATCGTATCTACACTATTCAACGCAACTAAATTTCGATAGTATAGATTTTCCTATGCAGTTAAAGGATATTAAGCGCTTTGAGGAACTAAATAACATTAGCATTAATGTGTATGGTGTAGAGAAAAAGTCTGTAGTAGGTCCTCTGTATTATACATGTCATAAGAAGAGTACTCATGTTAACTTACTCTATATCGAAAACAGTGAGAATAGCCACTTTTGCTGGATTAAAAATCTAAGTAGACTTGGTAGTAGTCAGTTGTCAAAACATGATGGTAAAAAGTGGCTATGTGATGGATGCTTGCAGTATTTTACAACTGAAGATCAGTTAACGAACCATTCCAAGAATGACTGCAATCATGTACGCACAGAGATACCTACTACAGGCAATAATGTTTTAAAATTTACAAATTATGACAAGCAGATGTGGGTATCTTTCGTGATTTATGCAGACTTTGAAGCCATCCTCAAGTCATGCAGCACATGCTCGCCTAATCCTGACAACTCTTTCACAAATGCTACGCACATCCATGTCCCGTATAGCTTCGCGTATTACATCAAGTGTAGTTATGATAGTACGCTTAACAAGTTAGAGCTGTATCGAGGACCTGATGCTGCTAAAGTATTTTTAGAAAGACTTGAAAGTGATGCAGTACGTCTTGGTCGTATTCTACATAGTAATATTCCTATGAAACCACTCAACGAAATTCAGTTAAATGATCATGAACGTGCTACAAAGTGTAGTATTTGTGATGGGGAATTTTCCGAAAATGACCCTAAAGTTTTTGACCATGATCATTTAACTGGTTTGTACAGATGCGCAGCTCATAATAGCTGTAATCTTAAGTACAGGGTTCCAAAATTTATCCCTGTAATTTTTCATAACTTATCTGGTTACGACTCACATTTTATCATTTCACAATTTGGAGCTTCAGATGAAAAAGTAGATATAATCCCTCAGAATAAAGAGCGGTACATTGCATTTGCAAAGTCTGTAAAAGTAGATGAGGAGCATTCTATAAAACTGAGATTCCTTGACTCGTTTCGCTTTATGGCGAGTAGCCTCGATAAACTTTCTAGTCATTTACAGCCAGAACAATTTACGGAAATTAGACGCGTTTTTCCTGAAGAAGCGCAGTTTAATTTACTTCGGCGTAAGGGTGTTTTTGTTATGAATATCTTGACTGCTTAGAACGCCTCGAAGAACGTGCTTTACCATCGAAACAATCATTTTACAGCTCGCTGAATTCAGCGGATATTAGTGATGATGACTATTTAGATGCACAACATATCTGGGAGCAGTTCCACATTCAAACGCTAGGTGAATACTCCGACTTATATTTAAAGACGGATGTACTTTTGTTAGCTGATGTTTTCGAAAATTTTCGTTGTGTTTGCAAGAAAACCTACAGCCTTGACCCATGTCAGTATTTTTACAGCGCCTGGGTTAAGTTGGGATGCGATGTTAAAATACACGCAGGTGAATTTGGAACTGCTAACTGATATTGATATGGTGCACTTTATAAAATCGTCTATTCGAGGCGGTCTAAGTCAGTGCAGTGGGCGGTATTCCAAGGCAAATAATAAGTACATGCCGAGTTTCGATTCTAGTCAGGAATCTCAGTATATTGTTTATCTCGATGCTAATAATCAGTGGGGCGATGAGTTAGCATCTACCGGTGAGTGGTTTCCGCTGGCTAACGCAGTGCGAAATAGATGCTTTACAGCTGCACGCCCTAGGCGATGAAGCTGATAATGGCTATTTCCTCGAAGTTGACTTACAGTATCCTAAAGAGTTACACACTTCTCATAATGACTTATCGTTCTGCCCTGAAAATATGAAGCCTCCGTACATCGCATCAACGACGAAAATGCTAATTGCTAATTTGTGTGATAAATCTAAGTATATCATTCATTACCGAAATTTAAAACAGTGTTTGCAGCATGGTTTGAAGTTATCCAAAATTCATCGCGTACTAGAATTTAATCAGTCACCGTGGCTAAAGCCATATATCGATCTGAACAATAATTTAAGAACAAATGCAGTTAACGAGTTTGAGAAAGATTTCTACAAGCTCATGAATAACAGTGTCTTTGGTAAGACTATGGAAAATGTTGACAAACGCGTTGATGTAAAATTGATTACAAACTGGGAAAATATTAAGAAAAGATATGGTGCTAACTATTTAATAAGTAAACCAAATTTCCACAGCTGTACCATCATACATGAGAATTAAGTTATTATACAGATGAATCGTGTTAAGTTTAAGTACGACAAACCTACCTACGTCGGCTTTGCAGTACTTGAATTGGCTAAAACACTCATGTATGAATTCCATTACGATTATATGATGAAGAAGTACGCGCATAATGTGCAATTGCTCTACACAGATACTGATTCGTTTATTTATCAAATCAAAACTGATGACTATCACAATGATATAAAGTCAGACTTGGATAGGTTTGATACAAGTAACTATCCTGCAAATAATCAATATCATCTACCGCTAGTGAACAAAAAGGTTCTAGGTAAAATGAAAGATGAATGTGCTGGGGATATTATCGATTCATTTGTAGGTACTAAATCCAAGTCATATTGCATAAAACTCTTAAATGAGCTACAAATAAAGAGATTGAAGGGGGTTAAAAAGAATGTCGTTCAGAATCAGCTAAGTTTTGAAAACTATAACAATTGCATTAAAAGTAATCCACCTATTTTGCATAAGCAAATGTCTGTCATTAGAAGCAAGAAGCACCAGTTGTACACTCATTTAATTAGTAAGGTAGCCCTTAATAATGTTGATTGCAAACGGTTTGTCATTCCAAATTCTACCAACACTCTTGCCTGGGGGCATAGTAGTATTGATAGGTACTACTTTACATAAAGCAGATGTGTGTAAACATTATGCTAGGGGTGTGTACTTTGTAATATATACGTTAAGCTGTCTTACATCACAATTCACTGTACATATTGTATAAAGATAGGGAGAGGTACACTGAGAGCGTAGTACGGCAAGTTTAAACTTGTACATACAAGAATTGTGTCGAGAATGGGAGAAGTACGCAAACATCACTAGGGTAAAATGATTCGAGATAAAACTTGTACATACAAGATGTAAATAAATAATGTAGAATTGGCATACTCTTTTATTTTAGATTAGGTATTACCTTCCTCCCGCTCCTTATTTGCAAGATAGAGTTTCGTTTATTACTCAAAGAAGAAAAGCAAGAAAGGTGATGAGCAGATTCGTAAGTATGTTATTGTCTAGCTCATGTTGAGAAGAGATTTTTTTTCTTTTTCTAAACAGTGTTTGATTCTAGTCTTGCAATGCAGTGTTCAACAACATCGAACTATAAACGGTAGTATGTGTTCAAGTCTAAACTTGCACACTCTTGCTTTTGCAATGCATGTTCGATAGAGATGTACCTTGATAGAGGAGGAAGAGCAGCTTAGTAAGTATGTTGAGAAGATAATTTTTTTCTTTCTAAACAGTGCTCGATTCTAGTCATACAATGCAGTGTTCAGCACGGTGCTCTCATACAGATGACAGCTGCACGTGGCTTTGTAAAGCATGTAGAATTTACTGCCACCACATTTCAGCTAAAGATTGCAGCACTGTGCTCTGTAGATTAAAGATGGCAGATGACAGCTGACGAAATTGCCCGCATGATAGCAGCACGGTGCTCTCTTGATTAAAGATGGCGGATGACAGCTGTCAGAAAAAAGCACGTGAGTTTGTTTCCAAACAAGAGCACGTGGAATTTGCTACCGCCACATAGAGGGCAGCACGGTCCTCTCTGGATTAAAGATGGCGGATAGCAAAAGCACGTAGATTTGTAAAGCACTTCGACTTTGCCGCCACCACATAGAGTGCAGCACGGCGCTCTCTTGATTAAAGATGGCGGATGACAGCTGTCAGAAAAAGCACGTGAGTTTGTTTCCCAAACAAGAGCACGTGGAATTTGCCACCGCCACAAAGAGGTCAGCACGGTCCTCTCTGGATTAAAGATGGCGGATGACAAAAGCACGTGAGTTTGTAAAGCACTTCGACTTTGCCGCCACCACATAGAGTGCACCACGGCGCTCTCTTGATTAAAAATGGCGGATGACAGCTGTCAAAAAATTCACGTGGCTTTGTTTACCGATTCAAATCTCACGCTAGTGAGGTTAAGTTGGTAGCACTAAGGTTTAGGCCCGTTAAGATGGCAGCACTGCGGATGACAGGTGACGAATTTGCAGCTACTGCGATAAAGAGGGCAGCACGGTGCTCTGTAGTTTAAAGATGGCGGATGACAGCTGTCAAAAAAGCACGTGGCTGTCAAAAAACACGTGGATTTGTTTACCTATTCAAATCTCGCGCTAGTGAGGTTATGTTGGTACTACTGAGGTTTAGGCCCGTCAAGATCGCAGCAGTGAGGTTAGCGATGCGTTGTTGTCTGTCAAAAAGCACGTGGATTTGTTTACAAATTCAAATCTCGCGCTTGTGATAAGTTGGTACTACTGAGGTTTAGGCCCGTCAAGATGGCAACAGTGAGGTTAGCGATGCGTTGTTGTCGATGACAGCTGTCAAAAAGCACGTGGCTTTGTTTACAAATTCAAATCTCGCGCCAAAATTCAAATTTCCCGCCAACATTCAAATTTCCCGCGGGAGGTGGAGGCCTCTCCCGAGAGCCGGAGGAGGAAATGGCCGCCGAACTGTCCTATTATACTACTTGCTTCACTTTCTGTAAAGAAAACCTGTCAAACAGACTACCATTTCAAATTTCTTTAAGTGAAGTAGTTTACAATAGTGAAGTGCTGCGTAGTGTGAATAACAGGTGCTGCAAGTGTACGAAAATGTAATTACTGCACATTGTCAACATGACTTTAATCTACCGAGCTCGATAGCTGCAGTCGCTTAAGTGCGGCCAGTATCCAGTAATCGCTCGATAGTGGGTTCGAACCCCACTGTCGGCAGCCCTGAAGATGGTTTTCCGTGGTTTCCCATTTTCACACCAGGCAAATGATGGGGCTGTACCTTAATTAAGGCCACGGCCAATTCCTTCCCATTCCTAGGCCTTTCCTATCCCATCGTCGCCATAAGACATATCTGTGTCGGTGCAACGTAAAGCAAAAAAAAAAAAACAAACAAACTGTACTCTACTGAACTTAGGTAAGATATAGCACTGTAATTTTATATTTCTTCCTGTGTTTCTGCTTTTGTTGTTGTTGATGATGATGATGCTTGTTGTTTAAAGGAGCCTAACATCGAGGTCAGCGGCCCCTGTCCGACTCGTTGGCTGAACGCTCAGCGTACTGGCCTTCGGTTCACAAGGTCCTGGGTTCGATTCCCGGCCGGGTCGGCGATTTTAACCTTAATTGGTTAATTCCAATGTCACGGGGGCTGGGTGTATGTGTTGTCTTCATCATCATTTCATCCTCATCACGACGCGCAGGTCGCCTACGGGAGTCAATTAGAAAGACCTGCACCTAGCGAGCCGAACCCGTCCTGGGATATCCCGGGACTAAAAGCCGTACGACATTTCATCGGCCCCTAATGGTACGAAATGTGACGAAATGTTATGACAAATTAAAAGTCCTAAATGCTCCACTGACCAGAATTCAAAGTGTGAGGACGAAGAATGAATGGATGGATGGATATGAATTTAAAACGATCGGTGGAACCGACCCACAGTGCCTCACATGCACAGAAGCTGGCACAAAACAATAGCATTACTGACCAAGGGACTGCTTCTATAGAACGATGCTGAATCGATTATGCTTGTAGTCGGAACGGGTCCAAAATCCAGGTCATCGGCCCCTCATAATGGTAGGAAAGTAGGACCATGCTATTGGCATTTGGCGGTACTAATCAAAAGTAGCGTAGACTCGCGGTATTCCACACATTATGGCACTATTCACAGGTAGTGTAATGCGCACATGTAACACGGACCGATGGTGTTTCGCACATTGCGGCGCTATTTACAGGCAACGCAAACCTATGGCGTTCCTGACATAAGTGGACTAACCACAGGGACTCGAACTATCCCGTGGTACTCCTCACATAGTGGGAACTAAGCATACTGCATAGGCAAGGCAGAAGCATGGTGTCGCTAATCCCATAGTGTTGCTCATATAGGGGTACGAATCACAGGTACTGTAAGACCCTCATCCTGATTCACACACTGTCGCTACTAATCACAAACCTATTGCGTACCTAACATAGTGGTACTACGCGCAAGTAAATGCGACCCATGGTGTTCCCTGCGTGATGGTACTAATTACAAGTAGTCTCATGGTTCTAATTTGATCATCCCTTGGTCGCCTCTTACGACAGGCAGGGGATACCGCGGGTGTATTTTACATGTGCGTCCCCCACCCGCAGGGGGTAGTGTGTTTGGTCCGCGAGAGGTATTTTATTTCCCTCAAGTCCGCCGGCAAGCCGGTTAGAACCCCCCTATCCGCCACCTGGTATGCGCCACGTGGGAGTATCACCTCTCCCCCTGCTACGCCAGCGTAGTAGGTTCGTAGTGTCTTTCTGTTCTCGGAAATCGTATACACTGTATTTGTAGTAATTACATTAAATTAAATGGTACCACGCGGTAGGTAATTAATTCAATTTCCGGGTTTTAATCTGTTCACCAATTGACGCGAGGTGTTATTCCAAATTCCCTTTCTAACGATAACTCCTCTACAACATTTTTTTTTTTTTTTTTTTTTTTTTTTTTTTTTTTGCGTCCCCAAGGTATCGTTGTATCGAGATTTCACTGTATTACAAATAAAAAATATTAAAAAATATTTTGCTTATACCTATACTCAAATTTCCTCTAAAGTAGGTGTCCGTAGATCTCTCCAACAACATCCGAACCTTTCGCCTTAGCAAGGTGGTGGTGGTAATTTATTGTTTTAAGGGAAAGCACATTTCGATTCCCTTTTAACTATTGTATAGTCAGGACGTAATCCGGCTCCATGACTGAATGGTTAGCATGCTGGCCTTTGATACAAGGGATCCCGAGATCGATTTCCGGCCGGGTTGGAGATTTTAACTTTCATTAGTTAATTTCTATGGCTTGGGGGCTGAATCTTTGTGTCGTCTTCAGCATTACAATTTGTTGTAGGTAGGGTCCATCCTCACAGACGCGCAGGTCGCCTGCACCGCGTCAACTCCAGCAGCCACACGCCATTATTATTATTATTATTATTATTATTATTATTATTATTATTATTATTATTATCAGAAGGAAAACAAGAACCACGACAGGGCGTGAAAATGAAAGTCTCTATAGGTCTCGCAAACGTAGGCCTAACACCGTCGGAGTAGGAAGAGCAGAAGTTGATAGAGGGAGGAGGAAATAAGAAAGTGAAGAGCCTGACATATGTGGAAGCAGTGTCAAACTCAGCTAGATCCCCTATAGTCACCAGATCATTCTTCCAAGTCGAGAGCCCTTGGATCGTTTTCAACTTTAGTTGTCTCTACCACAGGCATGTATGTCTCCACCCATAAGGTTGCTACTTCTGCGGACAGTGAAGATTTCTGGTTTATCGGCAATCTGCTAGGGGTAAAACGCAACGTCGAAATTTACGCTTTCAATCATAAGCTGATGCTATATTATTATTATTAGAAGCTTTTGAAATGGTGTTACAGAAGAATGCTGAAGGTGAGATGGATAGATCGAATCACGAATGAAGAGATCCAAACCAAACCAAACCCCATGGCACCACAGCCCTTGAAGGGCCTTGGCCTACCAAACGACCGCTGCTCAGCCCGAAGGACTGCAGATTACGAGGTGTCGTGTGGTCAGCACGACGAAACCTCTCGGCCGTTATTCTTGGCTTTCTAGACCGGGGCCGCTATCTCACCGTGAGATAGCTCATCAATTCTAATCACGAACCAGCCCTCAGGTCCAGGTAAAAATCCCTGACCTGGCCGGGAATCGAACCCGGGGCGTCCGGGTGAGAGGCAGGCACGCTACCCCTACACCACGGGGCCGGCACGAATGAAGAGATACTGAATTAAATTGGTGAGAGGAGATCGATTTGGCTAAATTTGACGAGAAGAAGAGATAGAATGATAGGACACATCTTAAGACACCCAGGACTTGTTCAGTTGGTTTTTGAAGGAAGTGTAGGTGGTAAGAACGGTAGGGGTATACCAAGGTATGAATATGACAAGCAGATTAAAGCAGATGTAGGATGCAATAGTTACGTAGAAATGAAGAGGTTAGCACAGGATAGGGTAGCATGGAGGGCTGCATCAAACCAGTCTATGGACTGATGACTCAAACAACATATTATTATTATTATTATTATTATTATTATTGTTATTATTATTATTATTTACCTCTATCGCCTCAAGGTTAGTGTCATGGAGCATGAGACTTTGGGTCGGGGATAAAACTGGGCTGGAGGATCAGTACCTCGCCCAGGCGGCCTTACCTGCTATGCTGAAAAGGAGCCTTGTGGGGGCATGGAAAGATCGGAAGTGATAGACAAGGAAGAGGTCAGTAAGCGGCTGTGGCCTTAAGTTAGGTACCATCCCGGCATTCGCCTGGAGAAGTGGGAAACCACGAGAAACCACTTCCAGGATGGCTGAGGTGGGAATCGAACCCACCTCTACTCGGTTGACATCCCGAGGCTGAGTGGTCCCCGTTCCAACCCTCGCATCACCTTTCAAATTTCGTGGCAGAACCGGGAATCGAACCCGGACCTTCAGGGGTGGCATCTAATCACACCAACCACCACACCACGGAGGTGGGCATTATTTACCTCAGCCACCAATAACAGTAACTCAGGAGATGCTGGTTTCAGACTGAAAATCACGAAGTAAACCAACAAGCCCTTTTAACTCGTGCAGCCTTCTCAGCTTCATCGCGTGTTTAACTAGATCGGTTGTGAAGACGTAAACAATACACGGATATAAAGAACAAGAAATTTAAAATTCCATCGCGTATGTTGACGTGGCAGTGACTCACTCACTCCTAAATAACTCTGCGGTGCGTTGTCCGGTAGTCTATGCTCCTTTTTTCTTCTACTTCATGTGGGCATTTGTGCTAACTTAACAGTCACTCCTCTCAAGCTAAATCAAATGAAAATGAAATTCCACAACCTGTTTCAGGTCATTTGATCGGGCCAGGAATGGAATGAATGGAATCTAGCGACCAGGATATGAATTGTGCCGACTGCCGAAGCCTGTCGCACTCCTATGGGGCAATGATTAATGACTGACAGATGAAATTACATGATACTGGAGAGTGTTGCTGGAATGAAAGATGACAGGAAAAACCGGAGTACCTGCAGAAAAACCTGTCCCACCCCGGCTTTGTGCAGCACAAATCTCACATGGAGTGACCGGGATTTGAACCACGGAACCCAGCGGTGAGTGGCTGGCGTGCTGCCGCCGGAGTCATAGAGGCTACCTGCATTAAATGGACAGTACAATTATATCAACGAGCAAACAACAATAAAGCAACTGTCCCAAGAAAATTGGTGACCGCACAGCCTATGCCATTATTCCAGAGTAAAAAATGCTTTTTTGTATAGACGTGTATGGCCGAATGATTATTCGGTATTCTACAAATGACAGTCACAAACTGAAATGAAACAAAATACGGCGCAGCGCAGCGTTGTGAAACAATAACATTAGTATTTGTTTCTGTTTATTAAATCTGATGCGTTGTAATGTCATACAACACAGGTCAATTAGGTCAACCGGTTCGAACCCCACTGGCGGCAGCAATGAAGATGGTTTTCCACTTTCACACCAGGCAAATGCAGGGACTGTACCTTAATCAACGCCAAGGCAATGGTCGCCTCCTTTCCGCTCCTAGCTCTTTCCTATCCTATCGTCGCCATAAGACACATTTGTGCCGGTGCGACGTAAGCAAAATTGTAAAATAAAATTGAAAAATCAACTCATCTTACGCACTGTATATATATGTTAGTCAGAGGGAGTAAATTATGAGTAACTGCCAGTAAGCTGTAAGAAAGTCATGGTCGTGGACAGGTATTTTAGAAAAATGACAGTGTAACAATAGTAGAGGTCGAAGGGCCTGTTTGTTTGTTTGTTAGGTCGTCAGCCCAGAGCTGGTTGGATTTCCACAAAGTTCCACTAGAGGTTATGCGGTTATAGAAAAAAAAAAAAAAAGCAAAAACCGAAGGCGGCGCCAAACTGAGGCAAACTAGGCAAGATGAGAGGAGCGAGGTAGTTTGCCATTGCTTTCATCACTGGGTCAGAAACAGTAGCGGCGATTAGCCCCCCCCCCCCCCCGAAGCAATTTGTACAAGCCCTGTTTTCTTATCAGCTAATTCTTTCTTTTCATCGCGGCTAACCGATTTGCATAGCGCCACAGTAGTCTAAGTATTATCGGCACACTTTATCTTGGTGCATTTACACCCTAGTGCTGAATCGGTCGACCTCGGCAATCTTCGAGATTCGTACTGGCAACTTTTGAAACACAAACTATGAATCGCTTAAGCATCGTTGTAGGACATCTGGCGTACACTTTACGTACTAGTACTGTTGTTGTTTACACAGCAAAGCCAAACTATAGAATTCATGCTAGGAACAAGATTCGCTTCGAGAAATGTTATATAATGTTATATAATGTGTGTGTGACATAGTTGTTGGCTTAAGATAATAACGGTTTAGAAACTCCATATCGATCGATCATATTCGCGATTCAATTCAGATTTCAATTTCATTCAGTTGGCAGCACTATCGGCTCCAGGACAGCTCCCTCCTTACTCCTCACCACCGTACACAAATGCACCAAGATAAAGTGTGCCGATAATAATGGAGACTTCGCATGTACTGTGAGAAAGGGTAGCAGGGTTATGTTATTTTTGTCAAAATCGTGGACACAGAGGCACGATTCACCGACTTGCCGCGCGCATTCGTCAGTTTAGCAGTCTCTTTAGTGTCTGTTAGTTTCTTAGTGTGTAGTCAAATACTAAATGATTTTTAATTGCACAATCAATGCCGTACTTCTATTTAACTGTAATACATGTGTATACTGTTCCTTTGGTGAAAGTTTTATTCTATACTCTAGTATTGAGTCAAAATCTCAAAAACTATTATTACCTCTCTGTGGAAATTCATCAGAAAAAAAAACACTTTGTATCCCCCCCACCCTGCTATATTCCGCCAACCCGGGTACTTTTTGTTGTCTGTATATTCCCCCCCCCCACACACACTCTTTAAATTTCCAATCGCCGCTATTGGTCAGAAAGATCAATCACAGCACGGCTGCTCCTATGTGTAACACCTTTCGTAACACTCAGATTCACTAGCCGTGCTCTGAATGTCATTACTCAGCAGCTTTCATATTGTCACAGCCGCGGATAAAACTGGGACTTCAGTGGAAGCTACATTTTGCTCTGGACCGCGTGAGGACACAGATGAAAACATACTGTAATGGTGCAAAAAAAAAAACAACAAAAACAACAGAATATCCACTAACCCAAGTTCATTTAAGGCTGTGGTAATATGGAAGCTGCCGAGGAGTAGTCGACAATGATTAATAATATTCTGGACAGATGTCATGAAAGGTGGAATTCAATGCATCAGTGGTGTTGCAATAGAAAATTATCTCCTTCCTCATATTCAAACCGCGACAATAGAATTTGTATGCTAGATGGTCATTTGGAAAATAAATCTCGGCAAGGAAAAGAAATTGATTCCTCATTAGGATTTATAATCCGTATGAAAATTAACAAAAGGCCAATAGTTTTCTAAGGAAAGCTGCACGTGAATATCCCTTTTCCAGTCCTGTGACTTCAGAGACCCCAAAAATGCGAGACAGAAGCGACCGCCTTTGCTTAACTATTTTCCTCACACTTTACTTCAGGTTTGGGACTGTCTATTAAGTTAATACAGGTGTGCTTCAAAAATCCGATGGAAGATTTCATTGTCAGAAACATCATTCATGTAAAAACTCCCGCCTTTCCTCTTCAGTTCGAGACCACAATCCTCCACATGTTCACCCACCTTGAAGCAGCAACTTTAAAAAAAAAATCTATGTATTCTTTTTCGATGGCCCTGTATTCTCAACTGCGCCTACACCCCACAAATCTTATGTTATCTTCAGTTTAACTGGAGAAAAATAAAATTTTCCATTATTCAGATCAGCTTACAAACGTTTTACATTCTCCTTATGGACAGAAATCAACTATGTTACATTCGTAAAATGACAATTAGAGCAACTATTTCACGGTTTAGGAATTTTGAAAATAGAATTTGCGACACTGCTACCTTCTGAAATCTTATTAGGACCATTCTTCACTTCTTGCATTTCAAATATTATAGCTTAACATGATTTACTTTGAAATCCTTAACTGCAAGCAGTAGTGCAACTACATTTAAATTAATTAATTTGGATAAAATAAAAGGCATTTGCATTAACCTTTAATTGCCTAGCTACATTTAGGTATGTGTGTGACACATTTAATAAATGTATCTACCTCATGAAGTCACCTTGCACAGGTGGTATAGCACTGTTAAATGGGGTGAGAGACTTTACTGAAGAATTTTACATCATTAAGGCAAAATAATGCATTGGAGTAGGTATGGTATCTTTGTTGTGACTTGAAACTGCCAGATTTCAAGGGAGTTGAAGCAACAGCTAACTTTTGTCTTTTATTTGATCAAAACAATCCTTTGCAATAGGTAACTAAGCTCCTGTTTGTTCTGCAAACAAATATAAACACAGGAACATTTTCTACAGAATATGCAGTCATATTTGATTAATTTAAGGAAATCTAAATTAGTAGTATACGAGCACAAGGAAAACTGCTACAATAGTTTGATTATTTTATTTTTTATGTAACTTTAAAGTTTTCCAGTCTGTCAAAAACACAAATTATAATTATAACATATATAATACTGTACTATAACATTCTGAAAAGAAAAATACATACTGCACTGGCCAGCAAAATTAATGGATCACTTGAATTTTCAAAGGAAAATGCATTAAAATAATCATTGAAAATAATAAAACAAATATTTCACAATTTAACATGCTTTTTCATTTGAAAATTTAAGTGATCCATTAATATTGCCAGTCAGTAATGTGACCGTATCGGTCATGTGCATATTTATTTAATAATTGTTTTAGGAGGTGAAAACTTTTGTTAAGCTCCCTTGTCCATATTACAGAAAGTTGCATTAGGTTGCATCTGTTTGCACAACGCCTCTAACTTGGCAAACACGAGTCCGTCATAGCTGGAGGAATCCCCAGACAGAGAGCGAGCTACGAAAAATGACAAGGAAGGAAAATCAATACTAATAACTCCGCCCACAAAAAATGGCCGAAACACGGCAATGCCAACGTGCAAGCTTGATTTATATGGTAAGATTTCGAAAGATGCATAACAAAAGGGAAACCTCGGCATGTCGTATGTTTTCATAATATACCTGCCAAAATTCGAGTTGTTTATAAAATGTTAACATGTGGAAAATTACGCTACCATTTGATTATATAACCACTAGTAGCGTCCCCACACAACTGACTACGCAAACTTCGGACGGGGATCCCCGTAAAGGCATCATTTTGATAATAAATTTTAAATAAACCGCCGATCGATGCGTGTTCCGCACATAACAAGAGTACTTAAGAGTGTGAGTCACACATTTGAGCGCATTACCGATGTCATACAACCCGTAGAACCACTAATATTAAAAAAGTGGTGGGGACCGATTGCCGTCTATTGTTCGTGTAGGGGTAATATTATAAAAGGGGCAGTCATGTTGACAAAATATCCACTTGACGCGAAAGATTGAAGGCACACCTACGGTCCGCTGGTGTTCTGACCTTACCTGTATTCGGGAATGATATACATTTTGCAAATACGCCGTGTGAAAAACCTTGTCCAAGTGATAGTATTGAAAGTATTTAAGTAACGTGACCGCGAGAACGGTGTTACAGTTTTGAAAAATTGTGTTTTTGAGCGACGCAACTTATTTCAACGTCATTAGATTTGTTACAGTGAAGAAGAGGACCCTGGGATTATGAACGTGCTCAGTAGGAATAGAAGAGGTTTCGAACCTGTGATCCACGTCAGCGCCATGAGAGGCTAAACGACGATAAGGGCTTTTTCCTGGGCCTGAACCATGGATTTCACGACATGATAAGTACAGAAAATATAAATATTTATCCAAATAAATGCACGATTATGTAATATGTAGATCACATAAATTAGGTTAGTAACGTAAATAGCACGTATTCTTGAATTAGAAAGAGACTTGCGAGTGGTCTTCATATTGTTTAAAATATATTCGAGATGGAAATGCAAATTCGATAATATGGGCTAAAAGTTCGGGCCTATAAAATATAATTTTATTGTAATGGATGCACGTTATGCCTTCCGTCACTTTGGCCTATAAAGTTTCTTCGCCTTCCTTCTCCGGATTGCCCCTGGTAACTCTGCTGAACCCTATCAATATTGAAATGTCTATTAGTCGTCTGCTGATCATAATTATTCCCTATCCAGCTATTCTGTCTATAATTCCTCACATAATTCACATCTGTACGCATCTTCAGATTCTCTCTGGTAATTCTGCTGACCTCTATCACTATTGAAATTTCTATTAGCCCTCGGCTGATCATAATTATTCCCTCTCCAGCTATTCTGTCTATAATTCCTCACACAATTCACATCTGCACGCCTCCCATCTTCCGATTCTCTCTGGTAACTCTGATGACCTCTATCACTATTGAAATTTCTATTAGCCCTCGGCTGATCATAAGTGTTACCTCTCGTGGGAAGGTAAACAAAAATGTAAACATTTTGATTCAGTCCTTTTTCTCAAATAAAAGGAGGTTCCTTGCTGAAGACAAATCAACCGATCATTATTATGTAGTTTTGCCTAATAATATCTCTGAATATGCACGCAACACTGTTTACATTTTTGGCCACTGATAATCTCTGCACCCTTAAACTACTCCCGCATTATTGTAACCAAATCTAGCCATTGTAACGGTTCAAATCCCGTTACAAGGTAATATCTGTATTTTATTATTATTATTTTATCTGTGAGATTATTATTGTATTATCATTCTTATTCAATTCAATTCTGCAATGCTTGTCGCTTGCATGATTGTAGTTAAATGTATGCATATATACGTGTGTGTAGAATAACACTCAAGACGTTCAGTAAGAATTGCTGGATATCAGATGTTGAATATGACATTGCTACATTGTGCAATACTGCTGGAGTAAATGCAGAGTCATCGCTACGTCATCGTGAGTATTTAGCAATGAGTTCAGTTTATTTGAGTATCCCTGGCCGCTCTGGGCTATTTCACCATTGTAGGTAACACTTGTCGCGAGGTGGGAGTCGATCATAGTTATTTCTGGAGGTTACGTAGGTGCGTCAACCTAACGTCTATAAAAGGTGGTTGCATCTTGTAGCGTCAGTCATTATTCTATTGGAAGGAGAGGCGACAGTTGGTCGAAGTGTGAACGAGATGGAGTGGCCTTAGCCAACGGGAGTCATTATTTAAACGGAAGGTGAAGAGAGAAGAAGTGGAAGGTGAACAGTGATGGAGTCATAGAAGGATACACTTGCAAAGAAGTCATACCATACAGACTTACAAAGAAGTCATATGATATGGAGAAGAAGCAGTCACATGGATACATCATCAAATTAGGCGTGACCCATCTACAGTAAACACCAGATCTAAGGAATACGTCGTAATTACACTCAAAGTGTTGAAGGTACAGTCAAGTGAACCAGTGAGGGATATATTTCGTATAAATTGTTAAATGTTCGGTCAAGAAGAATTCAAATTCATCCTTAGTTTCTTTCAGTTCATATTCTCACCTGTTTTATCGCAACAAGACTTACTATTTTAATATACAATTTCAAGAATATATTTTGTTGTATCAAATTAATCTTTTGTTTAATTTAAACAGTAAAATTTCTTAACCTCAGATTTAATGGGGAAACCGAACGCCAATCTCCTTTTCCCAGAACTTATATGGTATGTTGTCAAAAGTAAGCTTATTACCCCACCCCGTTTTAGTATTAAATAATTACACCCTAAATGCAGATCTGTGGCGTTTGATTGATATGGGTTATGACAGCGTGGGAGAGATTTAAGGGTGCGGAAATTATCAGTGGGATACTAACGGAAGGGTGACTGGGGATTTAAATGGAAGTTTTGGACGAGTTTTGTTGTTGAAGGTTTGGCTATGATGCGTAATTGTAGCTCATGTGTAAATAGTCTGTTTAGCTTGGAACCTCTGAATTTTCACAATGAAACAATAGTGGCATAACAATGTCTTCAGAAGACGTCAAGATCTGCATAGAAACAAAGAGAGTTTAAAAATATATATGATAATATTCCAAAGGGCAAATGACAATAGCTATAGTGTTATCTAAATTAGGTAAACAAAATCTATCTTCACAATTAATTACATTTTTGAAAACTTGTTCCCTCAAAACCACATGTTTGATGATGAAAGCAACTACCAAAATGTATGTGAAAAAACACGGTCATCACATTGCAATGCCACATAGGGCCAATATGCATACGACAATAATCATATAAGTGCTGACAAAGTCTGTTTCGATTCAGAACCAATGACATAATTTATATTGTAGATCACTGGTTCTCAACCATCTCTAGGTGCTGTTCTCCTTTATAAGCCCTGCAAATTTTATGCCCCATTCTACATAATTTTGCCATGAATTTAAGTGATATGCCTACAATAAACACACTCTGGATATGGAGGTGATACAAACAATTCTGTACTACCAGCATGTCAAATTATTTTAGTTTGTAAAAGGTGTGACAATAACTTTCAGGACCATCCAGCCAAGAGCACAGAAGCTGGTGGCGTTGCTAACTACTGGTCCATCAATAACGGGTATAATCTGCTAGTTTTTAATATATTTATTGGTGTGTTTCAGTAGTAGTTGTAGTAACAGCAGCAGCAGAAAACATGATTAAAATACCAGTAAATTGGATTTGAATAATCAGTTTTAAATACAACCCCCTGACAAATCTATGCCTATGCCATTAGATGATGATGATAATAATATGTATAGTTCCATAGTAAAACATCCAGCAATTGTATATTTTTTCTATTTATAAGACAGAAACCTCTACAACTGTTATGCATGATTTTTAGTATGCTATTTATATGTATTTATATGTGACCCAAATTAACTTACCTTGCTTTAGCACCTGTTTGGACAGATGAAATGTAAAATCAATTCTTTGTATTTTCCTTACTACACATTCATACTTAGTGTCACTCCTGATATATTATAAGTTTCATAGGACCACAACAAATGAATATGACAAAGAACACGGTATATCTTCACAGATTAGATTTCTTGATTGACCATACTTTTACCTCTCTTACTGAGCGGATATAGTTGTCATATTTTCCAGCCTTGAGCCATTCCCTTCTACAATATTAGCTATGGCAGGTAGTACTCATTGGTTACTGCTTTAAATTCAAACTGATGTTGCAAGAAATTTTTCTTTTACAATGCAAGAATATTAGTATACTGAATTATATCGTGTATAGTTTGTTATTTCATTCCATCATTCACTTTAGTGAACAAGAAGTACAGGAAAATTCTTCAATTCACTACCAGTAGCGTATCTATTCTCCTGAGCAGAGATGAGTCTGTTACATTAGTGTTGACACACTTGAACACTTGCACAGCACATCAAAACAAGTCAACTCCATATAGGTCTAAATTAAGGTCTTTCTGTTGTCTGTAACCTTAGCATTAAGTGAGATAAAGATTGTTAGCTCTATGTTAGTTGCCTTTGCTCCAAGAATTAACTTTAAAAATGTGTTTTTCTAATGACCCAGCTTATTAAACAAGTCAGAAGAAATACAGTGTATGTATCAGACTATATAAATACAGTATATATAGAGTAGACCATTAAAACTATACAAGGCAATACAGAATCTGAACAATAAAACCTATGGCCTCTACTACTATACGCAGGCATTTTGATTTGATGGCATTTAGACTGCCTGCATATTTATTTCCATGTTCCATTTCACTTTACCACATGGCAGAAAAACAGACCTTTGTTGGGTGATCTCTAGCTGAAATTTAATTAATTTTGAGCAAAGAATGAACGTCACCAGAGATCCTTTACATGCTGACATTGTACACATAGGGAGCCGAAAACTCTTTCCCAACCATCAAAACTCTGACAACCTCTACTAGGTTTGAACCTATGATTTTGGGATCAGGAGGTCAACTGATCCACAGAAAGAGCTAGTAACTAAAGGATATGAAGTACATCTAATTTATTCACAAAAATTACATAACTAATTTAATATAAGCAATCAAACTTGTGAACTGTTCTGTAGGTGGCCAGATTGTAAAACCTTGTCATGAATGAAATTTACACACAAAAATTACTGTATACAATATAGGATGTCACCAATCATAACACATGCGTGAGTGATTACAACAGGGTTGTAGTCTGGAGTGAGTCAGGAAAGGACAAGGTAATTCAGATTAGTAAAAGAAAAAAAAAAAAAGAAAGAAAAATCTGTCAAAATATTTAACTTTATTTATTTAAAATATTCAAGGCAACACAGTATTAGATAAAATTAGTACACCACACGAAAACACAATGGATCACACTTATAGATAGGATAACATTCAAATCAGAATAATTTAAAATATTCTAACAGTTAAAAGGAATAAAGACATGAAAAAATGGCAAAAAGATAATGGGAACTTCTTTTTCCCACAAGGAATTCAAAAAATATCTTCAATGATTCACTACTTTTGAAGTAAGTAAAAAAACAAAATCAAACTGTTAATCTACAGTAGGCTTTGAAATTAAAAGTTGCATGCAATAAGAAGAATACTTTTCTCTTATTTCTTTGACATAAAGGAAAAAGTTGTATTTTGAAATTTCTAAACATTTCAGATAATTCACTCATAAATTCAAACTATATTGAAGTATAATTTGCCCTCTTAGAATACAAATATCAGTAACTGGTATACAGCACACATATGGACACTGTAAACAGGGTCCAGACATTACTGCATCATTTTGGTACAATATTTGGACAAGTTTCAAATTTTACATATAAATACCATCATATTTACAGATAAATATTTCAGGAAAAAAACAACCTCCCTCTCTATTCCTAGTGTTTATCCCAACAAGCAGGGTCTACTGTCTTGCTACATCTTACAATACAATAATATTATGCAAATAATACAGGAACACCAATTAAAACAGATAGTCTTAAGTTCTGTTCTTCCTATGATAACGTACTTTTGTACTACAAGATTTATAAAAATATAGAGTGAAATATTTTAATATCCTTCATCAAGGCTTTCACAAATATACACTCATCATCTGGAATGGACTACGTCATGGTTTCATGTATATTACGAACAGATTGCCAACATTTCAAATAAGTTACAATATTCAATGTCAAGGTGACTGAAACATCCCAACTAAATCGGAAGCAATCAGTCTCCACAGGCACACTGTATATAGCCATAAGACACAAAAATCTCCGCAGCTATGCAGTGTAACAAGATTCTAGGTTCATTCCTTGAAGGGATCAAAACAAATTTTCAGTTATAATAATAATAATAATAATAATAATAATAATAATAATAATCGTATGGCCTCAGTTACCATGTGCAGGCACTTTTATTTTAAGATATCTGGCTGCCTACTTGTCAATTGCAACATTCTGTTTTACTCTCGGCCTACTAAATGGCAGCGTAAACCGAATCTTTCTTGGATGTCTATGGCTGAGCTTTAATGAATTTTGTCAGGTGAATACCAAAATTTGTCACCAGAGATCTTTCAAAGACAGACATCTTACGACATGGAGTGTTGAGTGGACTTTTTTCTGCACTTCAAAAATCAGACTTCCTCTGCCAGGTCTGAACCTGCTATCTTGGGATCTGGAGACCGACACTACTGCCAATCCATGGAGGGAGCTAACTTTTCAGTTAATATGCCATTACTAAAATTTGAAATTGTAGCGAAAGGTGGAAAAATCTAATTTTCTCTCAGGAGTCAATTTTTAATGATTTGTAAGTCAATACGGAATCATCACGAGGTTTACTGTGTGTAATGCCATTACTACAACAGGAGGAGGTTAATGATCTCTCTGAGAGAACAACTGTATGATAAATAAGTGCAACAGCTGTTCTAAAAACATAATTATTCTTCCACTTTTCTTTATGCTTGCCTTGTGCTACTCTATTGTAAATATGTATTTCATTGCGGAACTCTGTAATTCGGCTTCTCGCTGTTTTGGTTTCCCAAATAAATAAATAAATAAATAAATAAATAAATAAATAAATAAATAAATAAATAAATAAATAAATAAAAAATGTTAAAGAATAGAGAAAGTCTAGATAATAAAGCACAATTTACAAGAACCAGTAAAAAAGTAAAGAAAATGAAAGAGGAAACTCAAAATCAATAGTTGAAAGAATACCCCTAATGAACCTGACAATAAATTATCTGAAGAACAGCAGAACAGATGAAGACATGCCTAGTGTTATTATGGTTGTACTGACATCATGCATACTTTGTAAGAGGGATGGGTGGAAAACTGTGAGAAGGTTCGGAATGTGATAGACTTTAAGAGAGAAAGCATGTTAATAAAACAACACACCAACTTACCTAGACTATTAAATGGCCACTGGAGTAAATCAGATTCTCGAATAGTTTTTGATATTGGAACCAGCAGACCATGTTTCGGTTCACAAGTAAATAGAAATCTATTTCCCCACGTTCCATCAATACCCCCATAAGGCAATGGACGATCCTGAAAGAATGGAAGACTTATCACCTTAAAAATTAAAAAGCAGCTACCAACTTAATGACAACGGACTGCATAAAAGTAGAATTAGGAAAATACAATTTTTGGAATTTTCTACACTAGAAATGGAAGAATTAAAATGCCCTTTCATGCTTAGATTTTATGTATGATGTATACACACACTCTTCCAAGCTGTATTTCCTTCCTGAATTGCTGTAAGAATGAATTTGGTCAGGGTTACATAAAAAAGTAGTTGCCTTCCACTGACTTGGACTAACTCATGTTTGACATGGGTAGGCTACATACAGAATGCTATGACCGGGCGAGTTGGCTGTGCGGTTAGGGGCGCGTGGCTGTGAGCTTGCATCCGGGAGATAATTTCATTTCGTGTGGCTATTTCTAGCTGAGTGCAGCCCTTGTAAGCCAGACCCTCCGATGAGGGTGGGCAGCATCTGCCATGTGTAGGTAACTGCGTGTTATGTGTGAGTTGCAGGGATGTTAGAGACAGCACAAACACCCAGCTCCTGAGCTGCTGGAATTAACCAATGAAGGTTAAAATCCCCAACCCGGCTGGGAATCGAACCCAGAACCCTCTGAAATGAAGGCCAGTACGCTGACCATTCAGCCAACGAATATCCGCGAGATAGTGGGTTCGAATCCCACTCTTGGCAGTCCTGAAGATGGTTTTCTGCGGTTTCCCATTTTCACACCAGACAAATGCTGGGGCTGTACCTTAATTAAGGCCATGGCCGCTTCCAACTCCTAGGCCTTTCCTATACCATCGTCGCCATAAGACCTATATGTGTCGGTGCGACGTAAAGCCACTAGCAAAAAAAAAAAACACCTAGGAGGAAATAAACATAATGAACATTCTCCTCTGTGAAATGTTTGTCCAATCTAAAAGCAGGCCACTACATGGGGTTGGAAGTTTCTGAGGAAATTATCACGTCAACTTTACGCAGCTGATTAAAATGATTTGAATTTTCTGTAATCTGTGCGTGTAAACACAATCAATGTCTGCCATTATATAGTACCGTATTTCTACTATTTAGATTTTACATTAATAAGAACAGTGGTGGCTATATTCTCAAGCCAATGAGCCCCAGGTGCAAGTTCACGGCTGGCTGATGCTCTGGCCATCTGATACTCAATGAAAGTGTGTATAAAAGAGAAAGAAATGTATGCTATGGCAGGTGGGGCAAATGGAAGGTGTGTTTGTGGTGAAATTGGACTGATGAAGAAGAATCTGCCTTCACAACCTTCATAATCAAATATAATATGATTATATATTTTACAATAATACTTTACATATAGGTGCATGCATTCATAGTTTTCAGCAAAACAAAGAACAATTTGACCCGAGATGGGATATCTAATACCAATATAAATGGTCCGTTATTGGACATTATAAATTTTCCAGCTAACTCATTCTTGGTTGCCAGCGTTTCGCCCTCGTGTGCTAGGGTGGGCTCATCAGTTGGTACCTAGCACACCTACCAATACGCTGGCTAGTGCATACCGTGGAGGCCACTGCGTAGGCTAACTGGAGCCACCGGCAGTGCCAATGCACTAAGAGACTTTGTCTCATCACTAAAAATTGATGCCTGCTTGGCCATCAGATGATATAGATGTTGATTCCATTTGTCCTGAATGAGTAAATTTATAATACCAATATAAATGGTCCGTTATTGGACATTATAAATTTTCCAGCTAACTCATTCTTGGTTGCCAGCGTTTCGCCCTCGTGTGCTAGGGTGGGCTCATCAGTTGGTACCTAGCACACCTACCAATACGCTGGCTAGTGCATACCGTGGAGGCCACTGCGTAGGCTAACTGGAGCCACCGGCAGTGCCAATGCACTAAGAGACTTTGTCTCATCACTAAAAATTGATGCCTGCTTGGCCATCAGATGATATAGATGTTGATTCCATTTGTCCTGAATGAGTAAATTTATAATACCAATATAAATGGTCCGTTATTGGACATTATAAATTTTCCAGCTAACCCATTCTTGGTTGCCAGCGTTTCGCCCTCGTGTGCTAGGGTGGGCTCATCAGTTGGTACCTAGCACACCTACCAATACGCTGGCTAGTGCATACCGTGGAGGCCACTGCGTAGGCTAACTGGAGCCACCGGCAGTGCCAATGCACTAAGAGACTTTGTCTCATCACTAAAAATTGATGCCTGCTTGGCCATCAGATGATATAGATGTTGATTCCATTTGTCCTGAATGAGTAAATTTATAATACCAATATAAATGGTCCGTTATTGGACATTATAAATTTTCCAGCTAACTCATTCTTGGTTGCCAGCGTTTCGCCCTCGTGTGCTAGGGTGGGCTCATCAGTTGGTACCTAGCACACCTACCAATACGCTGGCTAGTGCATACCGTGGAGGCCACTGCGTAGGCTAACTGGAGCCACCGGCAGTGCCAATGCACTAAGAGACTTTGTCTCATCACTAAAAATTGATGCCTGCTTGGCCATCAGATGATATAGATGTTGATTCCATTTGTCCTGAATGAGTAAATTTATAATACCAATATAAATGGTCCGTTATTGGACATTATAAATTTTCCAGCTAACTCATTCTTGGTTGCCAGCGTTTCGCCCTCGTGTGCTAGGGTGGGCTCATCAGTTGGTACCTAGCACACCTACAGGACAAATGGAATCAACATCTATATCATCTGATGGCCAAGCAGGCATCAATTTTTAGTGATGAGACAAAGTCTCTTAGTGCATTGGCACTGCCGGTGGCTCCAGTTAGCCTACGCAGTGGCCTCCACGGTATGCACTAGCCAGCGTATTGGTAGGTGTGCTAGGTACCAACTGATGAGCCCACCCTAGCACACGAGGGCGAAACGCTGGCAACCAAGAATGAGTTAGCTGGAAAATTTATAATGTCCAATAACGGACCATTTATATTGGTATTATAAATTTACTCATTCAGGACAAATGGAATCAACATCTATATCATCTGATGGCCAAGCAGGCATCAATTTTTAGTGATGAGACAAAGTCTCTTAGTGCATTGGCACTGCCGGTGGCTCCAGTTAGCCTACGCAGTGGCCTCCACGGTATGCACTAGCCAGCGTATTGGTAGGTGTGCTAGGTACCAACTGATGAGCCCACCCTAGCACACGAGGGCGAAACGCTGGCAACCAAGAATGAGTTAGCTGGAAAATTTATAATGTCCAATAACGGACCATTTATATTGGTATTATAAATTTACTCATTCAGGACAAATGGAATCAACATCTATATCATCTGATGGCCAAGCAGGCATCAATTTTTAGTGATGAGACAAAGTCTCTTAGTGCATTGGCACTGCCGGTGGCTCCAGTTAGCCTACGCAGTGGCCTCCACGGTATGCACTAGCCAGCGTATTGGTAGGTGTGCTAGGTACCAACTGATGAGCCCACCCTAGCACACGAGGGCGAAACGCTGGCAACCAAGAATGAGTTAGCTGGAAAATTTATAATGTCCAATAACGGACCATTTATATTGGTATTATAAATTTACTCATTCAGGACAAATGGAATCAACATCTATATCATCACATGGGATATCTCGCAAGCTAATGGAGATTTATAAGTTCCGATTTTGGCATTTCACTCCTCTACACAAAATCTAACTGAATTATTTAAAAACAAGAAATCAATTTTCATGAGTTTACTGGGCCTTTAATTTCTATCTTTACTCTTTATTTTGCATATAGGTCCAATTTATTCAACCTCATTTAACATTTAATTGCCTGTTAAAATAATTTAACAGGGTCAATCCACGTGACTCATGTTACACTTGGAGAGCTTATACTCTAAATTAAATTTACATAGTTCACAAACAAGTAACTGTGTAACTTTGATTCCGTGGTTATTAAGTACCGTATAGATTGCTTACTTGTTTTCAAGCACTTTAAGAAATATATATATTTTTAAATTTTCCTACAATTTTTTAAAGTTCTGTGACTCATGTTACATGGGTAAGACACACCATCAAGCAGTATTTCTGAGTTTTGCTAAACTCTGCTCTGTTAATGATTTCATGATGATCATTTCTGAACATAGTGTACTAAAGACATTAATATACAATGTCATATAAAGAAACAACATATATTTTGAGAACAACTATATTATGATTAGTAATCGTGACTCATGTTACTAATGAGCGTGACTCACGTTACACCACTGCTATACCTATTCAACCTTCCAGTGTCCTCTGGTATTTACAATTGTAAGTGCATTTAACTTCTTGATTAACTGTGTATTAGTGCATTTTTAAAGTATATATTAACATTTTCTGCATCTTTTTGAAGTTCCCTGGCTCATTTTTTGTGGAGATGACACATCAAATAGTATTTCTGCTTTTTGCTAAACTCTGGTCTGTTAATGATTTCATGATCATTTGTGGACATAGTGTACTACAAGTAATATAAAAGATCATATAAAGGAAAACACCTACAATGTAAGAACAGCTATGTAATGTAGTGTACTACAAGTAATATAAAAGATCATATAAAGGAAAACACCTACAATGTAAGAACAGCTATGTAATGTAGTGTACTACAAGTAATATAAAAGATCATGGAAAGGAAAACACCTACAATGTAAGAACAGCTATGTAATGGATTGATTATTAATTTTGACACGTATACATTATGAAACAGAATGACTCATGTTACATCACTTCCCTACTCAAACTTCCAGTGTCCTCTGGCATTTACAACTGTTGGAGCATTTAACTTTTTGATTAATTGTGCAGAAGTGTAGTAGATTTTACTGGACTAGAAGGCCACTTCCAGCCTGCTCCATTGTACTGATAAGGTACTCATTGTTTATTACCTCACCAGGGTAACACTTCCCATCATACTGTACCATGTACCAGTCACCAGGATTCACTACACAGCCGATTTCATTAACCCTTTTTTTTTGGTTATGAATGCCGTTGAAAGTGATGATTCATTTGCTGCAAAGCAATGTAGTTTTGAAATGCCAGCAACTGGTTTTACATTCATTACAATATCCTTGAAATGCAGAGCTGTATTCCTTTCCAGGATGTCCATGGATGATACTGGTAACACTTTCACATGTCCATCCACATATGCCTTTGCAAATTCAGAAGCACATGTAACAGTACATTTACGCTGTCGAACAGAGTTCCATACCTTCCTCTTGACAGCACCACCAATTCCGTCAACCGGACCCTTCCCATGCGACGTCGCAAAGAAATTCCACTGCAGGTTGATTCTGTGCTTTTTGCACAGTTCAGGGAGAAATGCTGCAATGTATTTGTTTTTAAATTGCGAAGCAGGACCATCTGACCAAATAAACACTTGTTTTGTTTCCTTGGGTAAAATTCCCAGTAAAATTTCTATGTATGCTAGAATGGTATCCTTTGAGTGAGTTAGATTATCACTGCATAATACAATGGGCTGCATTTTCCCAGAGTACCACACTGCAGCAGTAAATAAACTGACTTGTGCTTGCTGCCAGTGGGCACTCTGAATCTCATCTTGTGAGACACTTCTCTGCGAAGTCCACCTGAATTAATGCTATGGACTCGAAGGTTTCTGCCTCAGCTTCTGCTGATAGCTTTCAGCTTGCTTCATCTTAACATAGCTGTGTTCAAGGAACTGAGGTACTATACTACAGATATACTCAACAAGTTCAGTTGTGCTTCCTTCTTCCACGACTTTCTGGATGCGATCTTCACCATCATTTTTCCATACACACCATGTTGCCTCCCTTTCTTCTCTATCTCCAATGAATTTTAAAAATCCTTTTCCTTCAGAGCATTTGTTGAGCCAACAATTCTCAGTGCTATTTTCACAGATAATACTATCTAAGAGATTGTTTTTAAACCGTGGTACATTTATGTCAGCATTATGAAGACCTTCCCATGCAAGATTAAAGTTCTCATGGTACTTACACAAACATTATGTGGCAGTCTGTTACTGAGAAGGACATACGGTGGCCGAAGCTTTGCGAACTTGCTACGACCAACTAATACATGGGGATACTATTCTTGAAACATCTGGAAAGCTTCTGATATGGTAAACATCAGATGTCGCACTTGCACTTTTGACTTTGCACCATCACTGTCGACTACTTTGATAGCATCCTTACGTCCAGGAGCCATTCTACTGAGAATAAAAGTTTTTAATCTGGAGGATCACTTCCTGATCAAGAGAATTGCCATGCCTGACTTCTTGATTTAGGAGTCTAGCATTCAAAATTTTCTCTTCACAGTTGTCACCAAAAAGTTTCCTGACAGCGGTACAGCGGCGGCGAGGGGATGATGGAAGTGCTTTCGTTGCTCGTGATACTGCTTTACCTAAGGCTTGGGCACTCCGATGTGCAGGCTGTTCAGTTTCAGCACTCTGAACCTTTTGTAAAGATTTTTTCTTTAGTGATCTGTGTTTTGCCACTCCCCGTCGTACCCATTCCCTCTTTCTTTTCTGTACGTCGTCCCTTGTTACTCTAGGCAGCTTCTTCAAATTTTCACGCATCTTCATTCTGTGTTTCTTTGCTTCCTCCTGATGTTTTAATCTGTATTCATCATATTTCCCTTCCTTTTTTAACTTCTCTTCTTCTTCTTTGGTGTTCTGCTGCTGTCATAGGCATCCTCAAATCGTCTTGTAAACCTAAAAAGTGAGGTTAAGGAAAAATGAGGTTGCAAGTTATGTAAAATACTTGTTAGTATCTACAATTTACTTTAAATACAAAGTTGTTACGTTAGCCATAAGTTATATTTTGTCATTCATAACCTGAAATTTGTCTGGGAATGTGACAGATTTAAACTAAACTCATGAATTGCTGTGTACTACTGTGCAGTTAGCCTGAAATATAATACATTTTGTTTGTTAAGAAACAGTATCACCAACAGTTTTATAAATATGCAATGTGAACATCAGTTTGAAGTGTCATTCATTTGCCGCGGAATATTTCGCGACGCCGCCGTGTCGTAGGCCGAAATTCGTGACTCACGTTACACGTTTATTTTTCGTATTTTAATGCATTAGAGGCAAAAAAGAAATATTGTTTTATTATAAGTGTTCCCAGGTAGTGCCATGGGAAGAAGAAAAACTATTTTAAACGAAACAACATCGCTGCATCTAGCTACAGGAAAACTTTTCCATGTTTTCGTGACTCACGTTACAATCAATACTTATGTAGAGATTACCATTTTTAGCGATTATACACAAAGCAAACAAGAATATTGCTATCGCAAACTGCTTACCAGAATATGCTTTTCTAATCTGATATAGTTTCTCAACATGCGAGTCCTTGTTTCAGTATAAAAAGTGGCATACGATCACAGCACTATTTGACCATCTCAGCTCTCATAAGCATGCGACAATTTTTGGCACAAATATAACGAAAACGTACGCGACGTATCAAATTCTGATACTTTCACATTGTATTTTGAAGTTTCACCAACCTAATTTCACCCAGTATCTACCAGAAAATATTTAAAAAATATTCTGTACCTATGTCCCTATTTTCATGGAACGACCCAACAGTGAACTTAACCAAATTAGCATTTAATCAACATTGATTAAGACTAATAATCTGTTACACCCTCAATTAACGTAACTCCCCAGTTTCAAGCAGTTAAATTCTCTGTTAGCTCAAAATATGGCAGGTGCATTAAATGCAGAACGTCTGTATCTTAAATATTTGGAATATGATAGGCCCTTTTCTAGAAAGAGTTACAAACGGAAGAGATGATTTTCATACAGTTCTTTCAGTTGCTTGATGCTACCTTGACTAACGTCAGTATGTAGATTCAATCCACTACAAATTTTCTGCCAGGCATCACTTTTATCTTTGAGCATGGAACCATTAGTTTGCTTACTTTCTGTAACAGGTAATTCAGGGTTTTCCCAGAAATTTTCGCCAGCTGGGTGGCAGGAATGAGCCGCCGGGCGGGAAATACTATGTAAAAAAATTGATATGATCGAATTTCAGTTTATTCCCCTCACAGCATTAACAATAATATCAGACAGAGAAACACTGACTGCAACATTGAACTATTTTAGTGTTTTCACGAACAAAACATAAGAGTACGGTATTTTAAACTTCTCGTGTTTTACTGCTCGTTTATCACTACGTAACACAGGGACTTCCCTCAGTTGCTGTAGAGTGCCATGTGGAATGTAGTGCTCGCATGCTAATCCGGTACTGCTCGCACACGGTACCATGTGACAATCAAGCGGAACATTTGAACTGAGATGTAACTGTACTAACAATAATGAAGATTTCTCATTTAAATAAACAGTTTTGCAGTATTTACATTTTAATTTGACTCAAATATGTATTAATGTTATGAAACTAACACACATCTAGGTTATATTAGCCGGGCAGTCTGTAAAAACGGCAGGGTGGTGCGCCAATTGAAAAGGTCCTAGGGAGAGCACTTGGTATATAGGTATTTGGAAATAATTTCCAAAATAAGAGAAATTTGAACCATGCATTCTCTTCTTGGCTTTTTTTTTTCCATATTGGTCTATAGAGCAACAGAAAATTCACGGTCAAGACAAAAATTTTGAATAAATGTTGACTTCACATGCGTTAGTTTACAGCTGTATTCAAACAAAAGCGCACTGGAGCGCGTTCACGAACTGTATGGTACTGCCACTGCCTTCTGGATTCTCACTGACCGTGACTCTTGTGAGAGTTAACACCGTGTTAGCTAACAATTCCCAGGAAATGTTTCGATGAACACAAGAATCTTAACATACTGCATAATTTTTAATGCAGTGTTAACAAACGGTGTGTTAGTTCTTTTAACTGAGATTGAATAAACTGGGCCATAGTCTCATAATCACGCTTCTGTCCCTCCAATCCAAATGTATATTTTTCGTTATCTTAAATAACTTTTTCCATTGAACATTAGCAAAGGCCTTTTCTAGATCTATGAAGGCAATGTCTTTTTCTTCTTTTTTGATCATCTGATTCGAGTATCATGACACTTAGACTATGTTTTAATATACTTGTAATGTGGTACCATTCAGTTCTATTTTCTGTCCTTCTAAAGCAATGTGCTTAACTTGGTCGATGTATCTTGTTGGAGGTCTTCCACACTCTCTTGAACCTTCAATCATCTTTTGCAGGATTTTTAAAATCCATCCTGTGTGCCTGAGATATCTTACAATTCTTTGCTTCACTATGGAATTCAGGTGCATTTTTATCTGCAGCTCATCAGGTACTGATTGGTTCTCTTGGATGTCCATGGAATTCTCAGCATCTGCCTCCAACAGAACATTTCAAAAGCTCTAATATAGTGAAAATCAATCCTTTTCAGCATCCAATACTCAGATGTGTGCTGACCAGGCATGTTTTAGTGGTAATAATAATAATATCATGGTTCTTCCATATTCTTGTACGCTCTGCCATAACAAATCTGGCAAAAGCTGTTCTTTTTATTTTGGTGGTGCAGACACCTGTGTTTACAATGTGACCCTAGATAAACAAATTGGTCATATGTTTCATATTTTTGAACCGTTTTAACCTGTTGATGATCAACGCCTTGATCATTTCTCTATTAAAATGTAAGCCCATTTTATTATTTACCTTTTCAACTCTGCGAAGGAGACTGACATTTTAACTGCACAAAAAGCTATTAATGTGGTGTCATCAGCATATCTCAAGTTGTTAATCAATTTTCCACCTCTTTTGATACCACCTTTCCAGTTTTCCTCATTATCCATAGATAGATGTTGAATAAAACAGGACTCGGTACACAGCCTTGACGGATGCCTTTTCCTATCTCGAAAGGATCACTTGGTTTTTGGATATTAATTCTCTGTATACTGTTCAATGTTGTATATGGCAGGTAATTGTACAAAAACACAGTACTTTTGCACCTCTACTACTTCCTTGTATCCTAACAAATATATCTAATAGCATTTCAGAGCGTCTACAAGCAAATTTTTTTTGCTAGTTGCGTTACGTCGCACCGACACAGATAGGTCTTATGGCGACGATGGAACAGGGAAGGTCTAGGAGTAGGAAGGAAGCGGCCATGGCCTTAATTAAGGTACAGCCCCATCATTTGCCTGGTGTGAAAATGGGAAACCACGGAAAACCATTTTCAGGGCTGCCGACAGTGGGGTTCGAACCTACTATCTCCCGAATACTGGATACTGGCCGCACTTAAGCGACTGCAGCTATCGAGCTCGGTTACAAGCGAATTGGTGATGTTACAAGAAAGAATTGGCGATGGCCGGCTTCTTTACTGTAACCCATTCAATTCTATGCATTTTTTTAAATGATGATGATGATAAATCCAGCTTTCTCTAGTGGTACTTGTGGAATAAGATAAGCTTTGATTCTCTCGTGGATGATACAGAGCAGTGATCTACAAAGTGGAGGACACGGACAGTAATTAAGGGAGACACGCCTACGATTGGAATTTCATAAGATGATACAAACTTCATCTCATTTTTTAACAATTACTGCTGTCCTCAGATTCTCAGTACAGTAAACCAGGCAAGAAGCTCTTCCACTCTTATTCAAAATTAATACACTTTCATGGAAACAAACTACCTTACTTAGAATTCAAGTGCTGACCAGAAAAGATGGCAATTGGACCATGTCAGCATGAGTTCGGAGATTAGGTGCTTTTCACACGTCTTTGACCACAGGAATTACCCCAGCACCCTTTTAGATCCAATTCTACCAATCGTGGCGCCAGCTTCCATCCACTGCAGCTTAATGACAATAAGCCATTTGACAATGTTACTGCCAATACCTCGCTATGCTAAGAGAATAGATTTTTCTTCCTCAGCTTGAAACTCTTTTTCATTCAGAGCAAAGACTATGTGTGAACCGTATACTGTGCTGCACAGATGGATTTCTGCATGTTCTGAGTAGGGGTAGTTAACCTTTTCCTACTGATAAATGTATCATCATAATCATGAACAAGTGGCTGATTCACACTGGCAAAAACCGATCCTGCAAAAGTATTTGGTTGAATGGCTGTTCCCCTAGGAAAAAATAAAGAACAGGATGTAAATTTAGTTGTATGTTCACCTTCCACATCTGGTTCAGCTCTCACCAGGAAGGTTAATTATCCGACAAAAACAAAAGTGCACAAACATCAAGACTATTATCTAAAACTAGGCATCACTAACATTCTTGCGAATAACTAGGAATGGCCAGTATGTTCCTTGCTTGGATATTTTAGCCAATGACAGTTTGAAACCTGTGTAACTGATAAGACACTCGCTGTTCACTTTTCTTCCAGATAAAATATCCAGAGCATGTGAGTAAACCTCTCAACTTTTTTAAGCATCATGAGCAACAATTGAAAGTAAATGTCAAATTCTTACAAAATCATGCTACAGTTCCTAAGAAAGCACTAAGAACATCCTTAGGGGTTTTAATTGGCATCATTTGCCATCACAGGCTACTGATAATGAATCAAATCGGACCAATAGAATGGACGGACGGATTTGCTAAAGCTGTTTTTAGTAAACCCTTTTTAATATTTAGATTATTCTACAGCCTACGTGGCTCAGAGGGCAGCACGCCGGCCTGTCACCGCTGGGTTCCGTGGTTCAAATCTCGGTCACTCGATGTGAGAATCATGCTGAACAAAGCGGAGGTGGAACAGGTTTTTCTCAAGGTACTCCAGTTCTCCCTGTCATCTTTCATACCAGCAACATTCTCCAATGTCATTTCATTTCACCTGGCAGTCATTAATCAATGCTCCAGAGGAGAGTGACAGGCTTCGGCAGCCAGCACAATTCCTATCCTTGCCACTAGATGGGGGCTTCATTCATTCCATTCCTGACCAGGTCGAATGACTGGAAACATGCTGTAGAATAATCTAAATATTAAAAAGGGTTTACTAAAAACAGCTTTAGCAAATCTGTCCATCCATTCTATTGGTCCGATTTGATTCATTTTTATTTTATTCTCTCCGGAATAACCTGTCGGTGAATCATGAGACATTGAGAGGTCTCTACATTCAATCAACTTTGAGTAACCATAAAATCAAATCATTAAATGAACACTCCAATAATTGGAGGCGAAGGCTTACCCGAACATTCTGTACTTAACAGGTTGCTAAGCGAAAAACACTTTCATTAATATTCTGATATATGTGATTTTTTTCCTTAGTAATGTCATTGCACGCAGCCATGTTTGATTACTACCTGTCGAGCCAAAGAGTACACATTTCCTCTTATAATGGAAGAAAATTATTCTGTGCTATATACTTTTTGATTTTCAGACTTTCCTCAGCTTCTAAATATACTCAACTTACATGCTGCTAATAGAAAATGTCAAAGTACACACAGACAGAAAGTTATCAAGTCAATTAGCCTTCTGTATGACCATTACCAGTAATAAAGCGCAGTGACAACCTCTTGAAAAGTAGGAGTCTACTTATGCGAACCAGTATTCAGTCACGGCCAATTGTATGTTGCACTATCTCGGGCAAGATCGTTTGAAAATGTTAAGATCCAGATACACTCGAATGGTCGAAGCTCAGTGAATATTGTATGGAAAGAAGTCTTACAAACTAAATTACGAATAAATATGTTATTATGTAACGGTATTAAATGTTCATAAAACTATTGGAAAGGCCAGGCAAAACAATATGACGACAGGCATATCAAGACGAGTTATCTGACCTATTTAAATGAATGCTGTGGAGTAGCAGGGGTCCAATAGTAATAACAATAAAAGTTCTCGTGAGCCATATTTTTGTGCAATCTAACAAGAAAGAAAGGAAGGAAGAAAGAGTAAAGGGATGTGCAAGAAATGTTAAGCTCCAGAGTGGGAAAGTGTGACATAGAAAGTGTGCGGAGGATGATGGGTAAGTTTGGCAATTATCCCCAGGTCCTTTTTTTGTGAACTGGAATGTAGATTGAATTTGTCCAATATGATTTCTTAACCGATTGTGTGCAATATTTCTGGTGCTGTATTATCGGATCTAGTGATCATTTCCGCTACAATACACAGCGGTCCAGAAAAATGGAGACATTCTTTGATAGTTAATATCTTTGGAACAAAATGACATATCATTGGAATTCTTGCGCGGTAGCGTAGTCCATTGTTTTCTCAACTGATGATGAAGGTCATGGTGAATGGCGTGACAATCTTGGCCCGCGTTTTCCAGCAGATGACAGTGCAACAATGAATGAAGTAAGATTGTCGTTTGAGCAACGCAAGGTCGCATTGAAGTGGTATGGAAAGTACGAAAACATGGAGGAACAACGGCAATGGCGTAATATATATGGAACTCAGCCACCAATACAACCATTTATCGTATTCGGGATAAATTTGAAGCTGATGGTACTGTTCAGGATGTGCATAAGAAAAGTCTGGTCGACCAAAAACATCAACAAGTCCAGCTTCCAGCACTGCTGTGTTGCAACATTTTACTAGGTCACCTCAAAAATCTGTGAATTAGGGTGCATACGACTGCGAGGTAAGCCGATCAACTGCACGACGAATTCTGAAGGCTGAAAAGTGCTACATTCCAAGATCGCTGCATGCTATGAACGAGGATGACCCAGATCGAAGGATGGAGTGCCGGTACTGCGAGTGGTTTGAAGGCATGCTTCGAGAAGATGAACAGTTCGCAGGGATGGTTATCTGGTCTGACGAGGCACAATTCAAACTGAACGGTACTGCAAATTGTCACAAATGCATGTACTGGGCTCCTGAAAATCCTCACGTTCACATGGGCAAACATATTAATCTACCCGGTGTTAATGTGTGGTGTGGTCTGTCATCGTGGGGTTTGACTGGGCCATTCTTCATTGAAGATACTGTAATTGGTGAGGTGTATCTTCATATGCTGCTAAGATTGATTTTACCTGCCATCCGAGAGGTGTTTGGAAATGAAAGATTTTACCTACAACAAGATGGCGCTCCGCCTCACTACCACAGAGATGTCGGAGCCTACTTGGGATGAAAAACTACTTGGACGATGGATAGGTCGAAGGGGAGCTGTCGAGTACCCACCACGGTCTCCAGACATTACACCTCTTGACTTCTACCTATGGGGGACCTTGAAAAATGTTTCATCAGCAGAAGCCAGCTACACTGAACGAGTTATGAGAAACCATCGTGTTGTCCTGTGCGGCTATCACACTGGGAACACTGACAGCTGTAGGTCAGTCAGCAGTATCAACGTTGTTTGGCTGCTAATGGGGGTCACTTTGAACACAAAATAACCTTCCCCCCGTGCAAGAATTGTAATGGCATGTCATCTGATTCCATTAATATTATTTATTATTTAGTCTGATCCAGGACACCCTAGATTTGCCATATGACACAGAATAATGGTTTCAGCTTCTGGAGGGCTATTAGAACTTCATTTTCAGTATTTTTGGTTTGTCTTCTGTGTTATGTGTTGATGTTTCTGTACTTGTTCTTTTTTTACAATTGACTTTACGTCGCACCAACACAGGTAGGTCTTATGGCAACGATGGGATAGTAAAGGGCTAGGAGTGAGAGGGAAACGCCCATGGCCTTAATTAAGGTACAGCCCAGCATTTGCATGGCGTGAAAATAAGAAACATAGGGCTGTCGACAGTGGGGTTTGAACCCACTGTCTCTCGAATACAGGCTCACAGCTGCACACCCATAACCGCATGGCCAACTTGCTCGGTGTACTTGTTCAATCTTGATTTTCAGCTTCCGTAATTTCTCACAATATTCTCTTCATCTTTTTCTGATATCTGTTTCCTTCATCAGTGTCTCACCATCTTCAGTCTTTATCACAGTATATTGTGGAAAGAAGTGTTGTGCTACGCGTTTTATTTTGCAAAACATATCTTGTGTCTCATTCTTATTCCCGTCAGCTTCAAAGTCTACGCCGGCCCCGTGGTGTAGGGGTAGAGTGCCTGCCTCTTACCGGAGGCCCTGGGTTCGATTCCCGGCCAGGTCAGAGATTTTTACCTGGACCTGAGGGCTGGTTCGAGGTCCAGTCAGCCTACGTGATTAGAACTGAGGAGCTATCTGACGGTGAGATAGCGGCCCCGGTCTAGAAAGCCAAGAATAACGGCTGAGAGGATTTGTCGTGCTGACCACACGACACCTCATAATCTGCAGGCTTTCGGGCTGAGCAGCGGGCGCTTGTTAGGCCAAGGCCCTTCAAGGGCTGTAGTGCCATGGGGGTTCAATATCTTCATGGATCTCATTCACAAATTTATTTCTGTCAGCTCTGCATTTTTGTCTGACTTGTCTATTCATTTAATAGTATCTGTGTATTTCACCCATTTTCTTTGATTTTCTTTTGTAGATTTATGGTTATCCATTGGATTCTCAGAAACCAAGGATGCCTGACCTAAGAAGTTTCTCGTATGTGCCCAGATAGTATCGGCATATTCGTGAGGGTCTGCAGTGTCTAAAAGTCTTTGAACTCCAGTTTTTGCTACATTCTTGTAGGCACTGGTGTTCTCCAGACGCGATCGGTTACTGACAATAATCTGTTGTTGTGTTTTCTGTAATTTCAGCTTTAGTTCTGAAGCTAAGCACTGGGGATCACTTCTACAATCTTTTCCAGGATATGTTTTAACATCATTCACTCAACACTTCCACCTTGAATGGACCAGCATACAGCCTACTTGATTACGGAACTTCTCTCACGCTGAGCACCATGTGAACAATCTTGATGTTGGAACCAAGAAGGCAATGTACATATCTCTATTAAGTTATAAGCTTCTTTCTAGCAAAGATCCAGGGGCTATAACTGACCAAAATCCAAAAATAGTTCTTTTTTTACTACCCTAAGCCCCACAGCACATCCTGATTAAAGACAATAAGCCCCGTCAAAGATCAGATGCAACCAATTTTCTGCATGGTTAGTCCCATCAGAAAAAAACTTTTACGCCATGGAAAACACTCAAAGCTTCTCAACGGCTTATGTTTCCGAGCAAGTAGATCACACCTCAACAAGAAGAAAATCATGTGCGAGCATGGAGCAGAATAAGTAGACAAACTAATAAAGTGCACATTATGCTATATCAAGGGCAGAGTGAGGGTCTTCTTAAGTGGGTATGACATCTTTAGACATTTTCGTGCTGGGCTTCTACAGTGGGTATGATGGCATTAATCGATCGTAAAATGTATCGCGTATTTATCTTGAGGGTGAAGGCACATGTATTTGCCAGGGAATCTATGGAATTAGTTCATATGTTTTCCACGAGATCACGCCGTGTATTGTTTTTTAGAGCTGTCACAGCTTCGTGAAATGTATTTGTTTTGGCACCTTGCACGAAGTTCCCGCGCAGCAATTTATGTCGCGAAGCATGGCTTCCAAACGTAAAATAGATCAGCTTGATTGTGCGGGTACTTCAACACGAGTTATTTTTTTTTGCTATTTGCTTTACGTCGCACTGACACAGATAGGTCTTATGGCGACGATGGGATAGAAAGGACTAGGAATTGGAAGGAGGCGGCCGTGGCCTTAATTAAGGTACCACCCCAGCATTTGCCTGGTGTGAAAATAGGAAACCACGGAAAACCGTCTTCAGGGCTGCCGACAGTGCGGCTCGAATCCACTATCTCCCAATTACTGGATACTGGCCACACTTAAGCGATTGCAACTATCGAGCTCGGTTTGACAGTTTTAGAAGCAGAGAGTGATGATGAGGTATCTTCTTTATCTGATGATGATGAGTGGATTCATACTGATGAAGAGGACAGTGAAAGTGATCCTGAAAGTGAAGTTGTTCCAGACAAACCAAGTGATGCGGACGACGTTCAGAATGTAACTCAGCCGGCTCACTTCGTTGCGAATGGTGCCCCAAGACCAAGGTTTGCTTTTACAGGTGCAAACAAGATAAATATAGACTTTAGTGACGTGCACAATGTCGCAGAATACTTCAGCGCGTTCGTTGATCATGATATATTCATCTGGATTCACAACAATGTAAATAATGTTAGTATCCCATTATTGAAGAATAATAATTACTATCGTATTAGATTAAACTAAATGTCTACACATTTAAAGGAAATATTTTAATATCACAAAGTGGGGAAAAAGTACTCAGGACAGGTTACGCATGTGGAGAATTTAGTACCCAGTTATGGGGTTAATATACAAAATATCTGATGTAGTAGTTGTACACATTAGGACATCAATTTCACACTATCTTCCTGTCACTATCTCCTCACTGCCCTATTCTCGTCTGGCGTGCCGATGGTCTATAGTTTTACACGGCTGCTGATATAATGAATGCATAGTGTACTAACCACTGTGTTGAAGAATATCACTGTTAGCCATGGCGACCCCCACCACTACCACCAATCCCCACCCAAAATGATCTCCAATAGTTATTTTCAGTTACTGGTTGGTTCTGGTTTACCGGAAAGCAATGTTACTGACAGGGTTAGGTTAGAGTTTGATCAGGTTGTACAGCAACCTTATTACTAGAGAGCAGATGTTAGGTAAAATTCTAAATATTATTACATAACATCACAAAACACTTGTCTCCCACAAGTCCAACCCCCATCCACGCCATGGGAGATGGGCAATGTCATCAAGTAGGGAATAGCCTGCGGGGGTGAAGTACAGTGGGGACCATGTGTGCCCCGAGACTGCTATGGTAGCTGTGAAGGACCTACAGGAATATTGAAAAAGATTGCGGGTAACGGGGTTCAGGTGAAGTCACGACAGGCCTAGCAAGTCTGATGGATATCAGCCCGCTTTCAAGAAAATAAGGAACAGTAAGCTGGATGGATGTAATAGGTGACGACCCTGGCGAGGAACAGAATTACGAATTGGAACACTGAATATACAACACTGACTCGAAAAGTAGAAGAGGTTGTAGACATGATGGAAAGAAGAAAACTGGATGTATTAGGGCTGGCAGAGACTAATAATGTAGGTATGGGGGAAGGTAAGAGAGAGCTGCGAAATGGTTTTTGGTTTTACTGGATAGGAAATAACAAAGGAAAGCGAAATGGAGTAGGGGTGGTAGTAAGAAATGGTCTCAAAGAAGAAGTAAACGGGATAAGTGACAGGTTGATTAAAGTCAAAATAACAGTCAAAGGAAAAACCTGGGAATTTGTACAAATAAATGCTCCACAGGTAGGATGCACACAATAGGATAAAGATGACGCTGAGAAAGAACTGGAGAGACAGTTGAATGGCCAAAACAATGTAGTAATAGGGGACTTGAATGCCCATGAAGGCATGGAAAGGGATTTGAGAATATGCTTAGAGCAGAAGGATGGGGAAATAGAAATAAGGAAGGGGAAAGGCTACTGGATCTGTGCAAAAGAAATGGGATGATGGTCGGAAACTCATGGTTCAAGAAGAGAGAAAGCCATAAGATAACCTGGTACAGCAGTGACTGGTCTAAGAAATCCACTGTGGATTACATGATCTATGACTGGGAAATGAAGGGAATGTTACAGATGTAAGGGTAATAGCACTGGTAATAACTGCTGGTAATGAAACTGAAAACAATGAAGAAAGGAACTGGACAGAGAAGCAAGAAAGACGTATCAAAATACGGAAACTGAAGGAGAAGAAAACCAAGGAAGAATACCAGGAAAAAAATAAGATTGAACCAAAACACGGTAACAAGTGGTAGCAGAGCGTGGTTGAATGGGTCTCATTTTAGCCCCTTTTGACGGCTAAATATTGTTTTGATCCGAACTCTAACCATTTTCTCAGTTGCTGGAATTTTTTGAGTTTTTCAAAATTGTTCTGTCATCATGCCCGGCCCTCGCGATGTTCTCCATCTTAACTATTTGCGCAAGGAGGAGTTGATCTATGAATTGACTATTAGAAATGTGCAATCTGGAGGCACGGTTGCGGTAGACACAAACAAGCTTAGAGAGTCCCTTGATTTGCCCATTTCCATCCCCACCTTGGGAGAGAAAGAAATTGACGACTCTCTTTCCACGATCGTCGAGAATATTACTGGGCTAGCATCTGTAGTTAGTTTTTTTGATGAAAATGATCCTTCTCCTAATCAAATTAAGCGTGTGCAAGCCAGGCTATATCATTTTTCAAATAGAGTTAACGATCTGTTGTCTCTAAAGCTGAATGACGTTCAGAAGAAGGAAGCTAGTACGCTGCTTGAAAATATTTCTGAATTATCTAGCAAGGTCACTCAATTGTTAACTGGGGAAGTTCCTCCCAAAAGCGATCTACCCACCACAGTGAATGTAGGTAGCGAGGAAGAGCCTCCTAAGGGAGAAGTAAATAGGAAAACCATCGCTGCTCAAACAACCTCTGCCCCATTGGACGAGTCTGAACGCCGTGCATCGTTGAATAATATACGTTCGGAATTAACTTCCTTGCCATTGAAACCTTTACCTACTATGTCACCAGGGTTTAGCAGTTTGCCTCATCCATTGGCAATGTTGCTCAGAGGTATCTCTAAGTTTTCCGTTAATACCACCAGTGACGTAATTTCATTTTTAAGATTTTTAGTCGAATTTCAGGATCATGCCCTTCTTTTTTCTCTTTCCCCATGTCAGATTTTGCAAATCATCTATCCCTATGCAATTGGTATTCTCTCAGACAAAATAGTAAGAGCCATAGCCGAACAGTCATCTATTGAAGATTTTCATGCACACTTGTTTGCAAATTTTATTCCCGCCCGCGCGAGGTCATCTCTGATTCAGAAGTACTATTATCGTGTACAGCGTTTGGATGAAAATTTGGCTGATTTCATACAAGACATTAAATTCTATACTAGGGTGTTTGCTCTTCATTTTCCTGAAGACCAGATTGTACAGGCTATTGTAGAAGGAATTTCACCATCCTATAGGTCATATTTGTGTTTCGCGGCGTGCCCGCAAACTTTCTCTGAACTTGAAGCGTTGGAAAACTGGATGTATTAGGGCTGGCAGAGACTAATAATGTAGGTATGGGGGAAGGTAAGAGAGAGCTGCGAAATGGTTTTTGGTTTTACTGGATAGGAAATAACAAAGGAAAGCGAAATGGAGTAGGGGTGGTAGTAAGAAATGGTCTCAAAGAAGAAGTAAACGGGATAAGTGACAGGTTGATTAAAGTCAAAATAACAGTCAAAGGAAAAACCTGGGAACTTGTACAAATAAATGCTCCACAAGTAGGATGCACACAATAGGATAAAGATGACGTTGAGAAAGAACTGGAGAGACAGTTGAATGGCCAAAACAATGTAGTAATAGGGGACTTGAATGCCCATGAAGGCATGGAAAGGGATTTGAGAACATGCTTAGAGCAGAAGGATGGGGAAATAGAAATAAGGAAGGGGAAAGGCTACTGGATCTGTGCAAAAGAAATGGGATGATGGTCGGAAACTCATGGTTCAAGAAGAGAGAAAGCCATAAGATAACCTGGTACAGCAGTGACTGGTCTAAGAAATCCACTGTGGATTACATGATCTATGACTGGGAAATGAAGGGAATGTTACAGATGTAAGGGTAATAGCACTGGTAATGACTGCTGGTAATGAAACTGAAAACAATGAAGAAAGGAAGTGGACAGAGAAGCAAGAAAGACGTATCAAAATACGGAAACTGAAGGAGAAGAAAACCAAGGAAGAACACCAGGAAAAAAATAAGATTGAACTTGCCAACAAATGATACAAAAACAGGAAAGGAAGAATCGAAAAGGCCTTGTTTTCAGTTCGGTTTTTCAAGCTATGCGTAATAGTTTTGCTCATTATCCTTTCTTCCACTACACCCCCCAGATCCCCCTCATGCTGCCGCTCCTCAGTCTTTCCTCCCACTTACCCCTATTCAACCTCTCCTGTCCCAACCCACCGTGGGCACTTGAACTCAATCATATCACTGCTCATAGTGCTTCACTACGCTTCGCTCAGTCAACGACCTTCTGAGGTAAGACATATAAACATTTACGGTATTGGACACGATCTTATACCTTGCCTTTCCTTTGTGACATTATAACTATTACATTTCTTATTATTCACAGGATCCGCATTTGAACTGAGAAACGTAGTTCTTGTTATTAGCTTAAGGATTTTATGTACGTTCCCACCTCATTGGGCTTGCTTCACTGAACAATACTGTCAAAAAGGACACTGCATAACTTCATGGCATCTGTTTTTATGATTGCACGATACGCAGAATTACGAAGTGTTTTATGAATGGAACTATTTTAATAACTTTGTGTGTGAATTTGAATTCACCTTTAAATTACAATAATTATAGCGAACCTGATCGCATATGGTTTTAATAATTTGGTACAACAGACCCACAAGACTTCGACTTGTTGAGAAAGGAAGGACAAGCACTATATCTTTTAAATATATATTCATTTTAATTGTAATATTATAAGATTTTAATTTGTGATAATGTTGATAATATTTATATGATTGCCAGTTTTTCAATGCCTCTGTTCAGCTGGAGATGACGCAGTATAGCGTCGAAACTAGCCCTGAATAAACATAATATGATGTAATTGCATCTACTCAACAAATGGTATAGTATTGAATAAGGTGGACCCTAAAGCTTTGTAGCCTCCAGAATGGTTCCAACACCTTGTAGAGTCGATGCCCTGCCATATTGCAGCCATTTTGTGGGCTCACAGAGGAGCAACACGTTATTAACATCACATTCAGTGTCTTCCCATGACTTTTGGGCACTCAGTGTATAGTAACTTAAACAGTATTTTCTGAACGTCTTATACTTTCACCCCATATTGTAAAAATTCCACATCATATTCTCCAGTAACCTGAAACTTGTTTCTCACAAGGGAACATCGGCAATGGTTAAGTCGCCGATCGCGATGAAACTTGGAAAACACATTGAGGTACACGTAAAAACAATGTCAGCATCAATTTTGGGTGCCAACGTTCATTAGGGCGTTAACTACGGGGCCTTAAAGATGCGACATTTCAAATTCCGTGCGATCAGCGATGAATACCTGCTGGCCAATGCTAAGCCGGCACACTGCGTGCTTAAGAGACATGCCTCTGCAGCTCATCCCCTACACACCTCCGCCCCTCCTTCTGGTTCGTCACCCTTCTCCCCGCGCCTGCCCGTCTTCTTAGCTGTCGAAGAGAACCGGTGCTACACTTTGAGTACTCTATCAGCCTTCCTCATATCTCTCCTTTGTAATTTCCACATTGTATTAGTCAGTTTACGTTTTCTGAAATGTTTATGAAAACGTATGCACCAGGCGAGTTGGCCGTGCGGTTAGATGCGCGCGGCTGTGAGCTTGCATCCAGGAGATAGTGGGTTCAAATCCCACTGTCGGCAGCCCAAGGTTTTCCGTGGTTGCCCATTTTCACACCAGGCAAATGCTGGGGATGTATCTTAATTAAGGCCACGGCCCCTTCCTTCCAACTCCTAGGCCTTTCCTATCCCATCGTCGCCATAAGACCTATCTGTGTCGGTGCGACGTAAAGCAATTGGCAACAAAAAAAAGAAGTATGGTGACTGTTGTTAATTGTGTTTTGTTTCGGTTTTTCTTTTCCCTATTTTTTAATGTTTCGAATAGACCAAAGATTTTTTTTGGTCTATTATCAGTTATTGACGGGGAGCTTGTCCGATGTATACGGAGTCATTTATTGTATTGCCTTGTAATTGTTTGTCGTTGTACCAGTAGTACAATAGCCGTTTAACTTTTTGCATATGTAACTGCCATTATACCCAGAAGAGTGTAGTGTGCTACTTTAATATCAGTACTTGTTGAATATATAGACTTTCGTCAGCTATAACGCAAAAGTACTGGTACAGTAAGACTACAGGTCTGCCTGTGATTACTGTATATCTACTGCATATATAAATGCACATCTTTTTTATTTTTGAAGACTTTTCTTATTATGTCAAACTTTACTACATTCCATGTCATATTCATATCAAAGTTGCCTATGCATTAAATTTATTTATATTAGACAACCCTTGCTGCAATTGAAACGTGTTGTGCCTGTCACTGCAAAACATAAATAAAGCGTTCAGTACAAGCACAAATAAAAACATTCTACCTAAGGGCCTATTCCTTATACCAGAGTACGCAATACGGAAAATACTAGTAGTTTCAAACTCGGAGTTTATAATTGTTCTTGTTGTCGTCCACGATGTCGTTTCGTTATGACACAACTGATAGCGTACACAAAATGGGTGGGGGGAAGGGGACATAAAAAGAAGATCTGGACCTATAACCAGGTTTTGATATCCCGAGGTACCAAACTCATTACATTCATTGAGATCCTCTACCCGGGCACGTAATTTCTTTACATAAAAAGGTTATTAACATTGTTTAAACGTGGGTGATTTAATTTAATTAATTCCATATGTATGTCCACTCTAAAGGACACTACCGACAGCTTTAAGGCGTTTTAGAAGTAAATAATAATTTAAGCGTAGGTAGGACGCGGTACCCCATCTCACGTTTGACCACGCCCGGTGGTACTTAACTTGGAGTTGTACCTACGAATGTGATAACTCACCGGAATTAGCAGGAATGAAAATATAACATTTGAAAAAATATGGGTATATTAGTGTAGGTTATTTATTATCATTATGTGTAAAACGGAACGTTATTTAAAGGATGTCAATAATTATAGTACGAAAAGAAGCAAAGAATAGAGCCGGTCCCGTTGAACAGCTAAGCAGCCGGCAAGCGCGGGCAGAAGGGAAACGTGCGGTGGTGAACCAGTTGGAATGGGGAGGGGAGGAGGTGCAGAGGTGTGTCTCCAGGTACGCAGTGTGCCAGCTTAGCACTGGCCAGCAGGTATTCATCGCTGATCGCGCAGAATTTGAAATGTCACAACTTTTAGGCCCCGCAGTTAACGCCCTAATGAATGTTGGCACCCAAAATTGATGCCGACATCGTTTTTACGTGTACCTCAATGTGTTTTCCAAGTGTCATCGCAATCGGCGACTTAACCATTGCCGATGTTCCCTTGTCAGAGAGTGTATTTATTCTCAATTTATGGCTCCAACTGTTCATGGTCAGCTGCTTAAGAGGTGGTGGCAATACCCAGCATCCATTCCTTAAACTGTGCAAAATACAAACGTGTGAATGCTGGGTTGCGGGTGGCTCTGAAGAGACAGCATCTGCATCCAGTAGCTTGTTACCTCAGCCAGCCTTTGCCATCCAATGAAGTGGTTTGAGAGTGTTAAATCTTTCTTATTCTTTCCTAGTTCACCATGCCAAAAAATCCAGGATTAAAATTTAAGTTGAATAATTACATAAAATAATTCATTGATGTATTTTCTACTGATGGCTCTATCTAATTTTTTCAAAGCATGTGAAACATCAGTGAACTGTGTGAAAAAGAGCCGTGTTTCACAGCATCTACAAACTTCAAATCAAATATTGTCTCTGGGTCAAACAACAAAAGCAGATGTGTCAAAAGCAATTCTCATCCTATCATATGCCATTTCAGAATGCCAGTGCCAATTTTTGTTAGATTTCTGCAAAGTGTTTAATGATTTACAGAAAATCCACACTTAATTTTTTTTTTTTACATAAGTAGGCCTATACTAAAGATGAAGTTCCAAGTATGAAAATGAAATGGCGTATGGCTTTTAGTGCCGGGAGTGTCTTTGGGAAGAAAATATGGATACTTGTTGATAAAAGTATGGATCGCTGTGGTAGGTTCATAGTGAATATAGTGATTGGCTCAGTGGACTATGATCAACTGTTTGAAATATATCTTTCATGTGAAGAATTAAATAGAGAGAGTTTAACTATAGTTCAGGTGGTCACATCTGCACTGAATATACTATGGCCAGATGGAGTTAAACACAAGAAATTGCTTTTATTTACTTCTGATATTGAACCAACAAGAAATAAACCTGCATGGATCTCAAACATTTCCCCCAACCTTCTTCATATGACATGCCTCAACCATGTGCTGCATCGAATTTATGAAGAAATACGTTGGCTATTCCGAGAAGTAGACGGTTTAATATCAAATGCAAAGAAGATATTTCTCAAATCTCTGACCAGAATTCAGTGGTTCAAAGAAATTGCCCCTGAACTTCCAATTATATTATTATTATATTATATTATATTAACTAGATGGTACACGTAAGTGATGGGATAATCAAATACTTTTAATAATTGAATAACCTCCATTTGATTATTTAAATAATCAAATAAAATAATTGAATACTTTAATATTCAAATATTTAGATATTTAGGTTATTTAGATAATCAAATAACATAATCAAATGTGTTTCAAATATCATTCAGTTGTATCGCATAGAATATTCGGATGCGTCATGAATTGATTTTTCGGTTTAAGTGTTTCGGATGGATAATCGATTGAAATAAGCGAATTGATGAACTCTTATGAAAAATAAAAATACGCCCTTTTCCTAACGTATCTCCACATGTTGAAACTAAATGAGTGAATTAACTCTCTTAATAACATTACTTTTCATTTGGTTATTTCAAAAGCATGTTGTATGTTGGGTATTCAGCCCGAAGGCTGGTTTGATCCTCTGCAGCTTCACCAACAGCTGACATAGATAGCTCAGGTGTCACTGAAGAGGCGATGATGATGATGATTGTTGTTTAGAAGGGCCTAACATCGAGGTCATCAGCCCCTAATGGTATGAAATGAAATAACAAACAAAAAGGTCAAAATCATCCACGGACCAAAATAAAAAGTCATGAAGACGAATGGATGGACATGAACCCCCAAAAACAAAAACCAGTGGATCTGACTCAAGAAAGACCATAAATAATAGTATTACTGACCAAGGGACCACTTATAAAGCACAATCCTGAATCGAGGATGCTTGATGTCTAAAGGGGTCCAAAATCCAGGTCAAAGGCCCCTCAGAATGGTACTTATTGCTAGTAAAGTAGAACCATGGTATTTGTCATGTTGGGGTACTAATCAAAAGTAGTGAAGACTCACGGTGTTCCACACATGATGGTACTACTCACAAGTATTGTACGTCGTACAAGTAACGCAGACCTATGGTGTTTCTCACACAATGGCACCACTCATAGCCAACGCAAACCGATGATGTTCCTCACCTAGGTGTACTAGTCACGGGTGCCGGTATTCCCGTGGTGTTCCTCACATAGTGGGTACCAATCACAAGCAACACAGACCCACGATGTCGCTCAGATAGTGGTACAACTCACAGGCAACGCCCAGACCCGCGCTGTTGCTCACATGGGTACGACTCACAGGTACTGGAAACCCATAGGAGAACAAAACTCATTGCTGCTACTAATCACAAACCTGTTTCGTACCTAATATAGTGGTACTACTCACAAGTACAGGCAACCCATGGTGTTCCCTGCGTGATGGTACGAATCAAAAGTAGTTTCATGGTTCTAATTCAATCATCCCTTGGTCGTCCCTCACGACAGGCAGGGGATACTGTGGGTGTATTTTTCGTCTGCGTACCCCACCCGGGTAGAGAGAGAGAAAAAAGAAGAAGAAAGAAGGGATCTGTCACTGCGAAAAAGGAAGTACCGGACAATGAAAGGCAAGGGTCACGACGGGCGTGAAAATGAAAGACTCCCTAGGCCTCGAATGCTCTAATACCGTCGGGGTCGGAAAGGAACAAGATATGACCAAGGGAGGTCGGACAGGATAGAAGAAAGTGAGGAGCCTGGCAAGTGGAAGCAATGCCAAGACTCAACTAAGGGCCCCATGGTCGCCAATCCACACTCCCAAGTTGACAGAACCTTGGGCCCCTTGTGGTCGCCTCTTACGACAGACAGGGGATACCGCGGGTGTAATCTACATGTGCGTCCCCCACCCGCAGGGGGTAGTGTGTTTGGTCCGCGAGAGGTATTTTATTTCCCTCCAGTCCGCCGGCAAACCGGTTAGGACCCCCTATCCGCCACCTGGGAGTATCACTTCTCCCCCTGCTACGCCAGCGTAGTAGATTCGTGGCACTGAAGAGGCATACTATTCAATTGCCTCATTCATTCGAATGCAGTTCCAAATGAATAATAGAAAAAATAATTGAATGGAAAAATTCACTATTTGACTGCCTCATTGATTCAAATGGAGTTTTGGATGAATAATCACAAAAAATAATTGGGTGGAAAAAATATTACATTTTGACTGCCTCATTCATTCACGCAGAAAATTAAGGTGGTTCCAGGTGATGCAGATCGAAATGTACGTGAAAAATGTGAGCAGAATGTGAACTCCCACCACAGTAATGCAAGTAGTCAAAATTTGCAAAAAAAAAAAACTTGTTTGATATCTGCAATAACTTCGGTTCACAGTTTATGAAACAGTAGAATTCTGGGTATAATTTTTTCTTGCAATTTGTTTTACATCGCGCCGACACAGATAGGTCTTATGGCGATGATGGGATAGGAAAGGGCTAGGAGTGGGGCCTTAATTAAGGTACAGCCCCAGCATTTGCCTGGTGTAAAAATGGGAAACCATAGAAAACCACCTTCCGGGCTGCCAACAGTGGGGTTTGAACCCACTATCTCACAAATACTGGCTGTACTTAACCAGCTGCAGCTACCGAGCTTGTTTCTGAGGATGAAAGCGGTAATCAGGAAGATGATGGTGAGATGACAGATAAGATAGGTACAGTAGAAGTCCGACAGTCCGGCACGTTCGGGACCGGCCCGGTGCCGGATTACCGAAAATGCCGGACTATCGGGCGGTACCTCTTACTACGATATAGGTTAAGGCGTACAGCGAAAACAGCAGTATCACAGCATTTTGCGGTAAAATGTTGATCAGCAGAATCATTAGTTTAATAACTTTAGCTCAAAATTATCGCAGCACCAAATTTTTATTCATCACATTCAGTTTACATACATGTACAGTACTATACAATATTTTAGTGTGACTTAAAAAAATCCTGAATATCTTCTTGTTTTCGAGTTTGTTGTTGCTTTGCATAAAAGTTATTTCTGATTATTTGTAAATCAATAAGTTCAGTGACATTGTAATTAGTATTACACTCAGCAAACGATGAATTTATCTAGGGACCCTGCGGCTAGATCGCAAGAAAAAGTACTGTAGTGAAAAGTAGTCACAATCAAAACAATGAACTGAACCTGTGCGTGGTGACAGCCAACAATGCTGATTGTGTGTAACAGTAGCAGACGCATAGTGGACACTTCCGGAAAGGTTTCGAACCGTGCCGTGCGCTTTAAATGTCACAAACGTAAAAAGAAAAATCCTGGAATGGTGCCGGACCATCGGGCGTTCCGGACTGTTGGACTAATGGAATTCTACCGTACAAGAATGACAGGTTACATCGCCTTTTATGACTTACTTTTTAATGCTCGTCTAAGTGGTATGTTCCGAGCTGTCAGTGGAGAGATGGCGTGGAATGACATTAGCAGACGTATAAGTTTGAGTGGTGTCTTTAAAAGTAGGAAAGATCACAACATGAAGATAAAGTTGGAATTCAAGGGGACAGATTGGGCAAATATTCGTTTATAAGAAGGGGAGTTAGGAAATGGAACAACTTACCAAGGGAGATGTTCAATAAATATCCAATTTCTTTGAAATCATTTAAGAAAAGGCTAGGAAAACAACAGATAGGGAATCTGCCACCTGGGCGACTGTCCTAAATGCAGATCAGTATTGATTGAGTGCTCTGCATGAATGATTTCCTGTAGTTCATGTACGTCCTCTGTGTGTACACTTACTGGAACAGTATATTTCTTTAAAACATGGTTTACTGTTTGAGAATTGCAAACAGCTCCATTTAACTCCATGCTTCGGTCGCTTCACATTTACTTTGGTACTTTTAATTGCATTGCGTTTCCAGCATTAATGAAAGAATAGCCTCAATAGAGGAGCCTAACTACAGCTAGTTACAGTATGTGTTAATGGCAGCTTGACAGTCATCCAGTCAGTCGCGCATATGCTTGTCCTTGATGCCGCATTGTCGGAGAAGATCGGGATGAATCAAAGCAAGCTGCGCTAACTGAACTAGCTGAAGGTTCTTTTGTTTGTTGTCGGTTAATAGTTGTACTTCCTCTTAAAACAATAACCACCACCACACCTTTCAATAGTGGTTCTCTAATGGTGTGGACAGGAATCAATATAACTGCAAGGACGGATTTGGTCTTTGTGAACCATGGGAGCCTTACAGTACATTGATATGAGGCGGAAAATTTCTGGAGCATGTTGTGCCTTTTGCTCCATTTATTGGTAAAGGTTTCACACTAATGAAGGGCAATGCATACCCACATGTTGCGAGCTGCGTTCAAGAGTTCTTGGATAAAGTGGATATTCATGTTACAGTTTGGTCTGCTTGAATCCTCTGTGCGGTTAGGGGCGCGCAGCTGTGAGCTTGTATCCGGGAGATAGTGGGTTCGAATCCGACTGTTGGCAGCCCTGTAGATGATTTTCCGTGGTTTCCCATTTTCACACCAGGCAAATGCTGAGGCTGTACCTTAATTAAGGCCACGGCCGCTTCCTTTCAACTCCTAGGCCTTTCCCATCCCATCGTCGCCATAAGACCTATCTGTGTCAGTGCGATGTAAAGCCACTAGAAAAAAAAAAAAATATATATATATATCTATGGGACCACCTGGGGAGAAGGGTCCATCAGCACAATTAGACACCCTACAGGACCTACAGGATACCCTCCGAGAAGAATGGGACACGATTCCTGATGAGGATATTGCAGTATTAATCAGAGGCATGCCTGAAAGGTTGAATACCATGATTGGTGCAAGAGGATGTAATACAGGCTTTTGAGGATGACAGAAGAAGTCCGTGAAATGAAGTGAAGCAAAGCAAAGCGAAGTGTAGAAAACCAAAACAAAGGCGAATTAACTTCATGAACTTCCTCAAAATTTCCTTGAAGTGTAAATCCATACATGCTGCTTCTGTATCCCTTACTTAATTTGATCAAATTGTTTATAAGAAATCATTCTTTTTCACTGTCCGTACCACAATATTATATCACAAAATAACTGATCAGTGTCATAAAAGTGACTGGAGGTTAAAATAAATCTCAGGGTTTTAAGGAATTGAAGTGTTGCATTTTCCGTGCCAGTGAGAGTAGGCCCTATTTATTTATTTCCTGGTATGAAGTATGATCAGATGGGTGGAAGGTATACAGGAGGGGTATATTCAGTTTAATGCCAAATAATCCTCAAATACCAAAGTTACGGAAATAATTGAAAACTGAAGTTAAGAGAGAGCGATGAAAGGGGGATAATGACCATTTATTCATTTTTGAGACCCTGTATAGCCTATCCATAGGTAGTGGAAGTCTGATTTGAAAATGCTTGGAGAAATAATGATGATTTTCCTTTGTGATGTTACACAGATGGATAGGGGAAGGTGGGGATACGATTTGAGGACTACCTTCCCAATGCCAATGATGTGTACAGTCTGTGTTGGCTAGCGAGGTGGCAACAGCAGCAGAAGAGAGAACTGAGGTGAGTGCAAGACTGGAGCTGCAGAAGTCCTTGCTCCTCCACTCGGGCAACTATGACTAATGCAAGGACCTTGAATTGTCGACAGCTCTGACAGTGTTTGTCACAGGATGCCTGGGTGGAGGAGTGGCCAGAGGTGGTGTTGTATAAGCGCATGGTATTAATGTTCTTAAAACGACAATTATCTATAAACACACAAAGGATGACACACACTACATTTTTATAGACTACTATCTTCATAGATGGGCTATCCCTTAATTAAACCTTATTCTTCTATTTGTCTCTTTCTAGCCACCAAACTCTTTTCTGCTTCCCAGCTTTATCACTGATAATTATTCTTTATTGATGTAGGAAGAGTAGGAGGATAAGGATAGAAAGACAGATAGATACCAAAAAAATGGAGACACAAATAATATGAAGACAAGGAACACAGGACAAATACTGTAGTAGTTTATATCTGTTAATTCCTGACATCAAATTCTGCACTTGTTCCCATCTGGCAGTATGTGAAAGAAATCGGTTCATTAACAGAAAGGATGCAAGATCTCAGATCAGTTATAACAAGTGTAGGGCTAATTTAGGGCCTACTGTAGTTTGAGAAATCCTTGTAAGAAATTGGATTCGAACACATTTCCTTTATTTTTTTTTACTAACTTATCTGCTTCACGTTGCACTGACACAGATAGGTATTATAACGATGATGGGATGGGAAAGGGATAGGAGTGGGAAGGAAGCGACTGTAGCCTTAATGAAGGTACAATCCCACCATTTGCCTGGTGTGAAAATAGGAAACCATGGAAAACAGTGTTCAGGGCTGACAACAGTGGGGTTTGAACCTGAATGCAAGCTCAAAACATAACTTAATTCCATTGAAGTTTTTAGTTCAAACTTTCATGAATTTAAGAATATTGAGGAGTAGGCCTATAAATAGTCTGATCAGTAAAATATGCACATGCATGTAAAAATCAAGACAGCACGCCTAGATCATTGCTATTTCACAATATCACTGTGCTGAGGTTCCAAGGTTGGTAGTATTAATGTTGGAACCCAAATCTACTTGCTGATAACCAATAGCAATAGTTTGTCTATGTAGCTTAAATGTCAAACCCAATTCTACAACTCTGATAATCAATAACAATAGTTTGTCATATTATCAGGAACGTTCTTGAGAGGAAAAAGCATACATAAAGTTTATAATAAATGTTTCATTTACAAATACTGTTTGAGAAAATGTTTTCCTTGCTGAAGACCTAATCACATAATAAAACAGCTATTAAGTAACATAGTTCACAGGGACAGTGGGCCCTCCTTGTAAATGCAACTTACCAGTTCTAAACCTACTGTCCAGTCAGGACCAATTTCCGGTATCTTTCCAATCCAGCGAACAACTCCTCCTTGAGGTAATCCACTGCCACTGCCAAGCCAAACAACCCTCTCTCCAACCAACACTGGCGGTCTGAACATCCATGTTTCCATTTCTCCGGACAATTTCAAAAGAAACCTGTTCCTAAAAGCGGTATGTATGCCTTAATATCGAAGTCAAAAGTCAATCTGGAGACAGGCAACGAAATCAACAGCAGCATTATACGAGCAGATAATCTTTTCATAATACCAACAGGCCACACGTGGTATTCCAATAAGGTTATTAATTTACAGGAATTAAATGCGGCATGATAACTTCGTTTATCAAGCTAATACATGTAAACAAAATTGTGAACACTTAGGGAATATGATACCTAATCAACAGCACCACGCTAATTGCATGCCCACAGAGCACATTTGGCAAAAAAGAAACTCTTGCTCTATTTTTACCACTCACGGACAGTAGAATTACTTCTGGGTCCATTGAATGATTAACGCTTATTTCTTGTAAAGATTGCATGAAATAATAAAACCAATAAACCAAACAGGAAATAATATGTTTTATCTTCACCATATTTACCATGAATGCAAGGAAATTCTTATCAAAACATTCAAATATTTTATCCGCTCAAGTGTCTGTGTCTTTGTCTTCGCTATTTGTAAACATCCCTGTACAGTCGCGGGAAAGTAAAAACTAAACCTTATCACTAGTTTTAGGGAATTAATTAGTAAAATAATTAAGAAGTGTTCATCAACATCACGGTACATGATTAAATAATACTTTAAACTGAATAAACAATTATATAATATAGTATTTAATCTAATAAATTTCGCAATTTTTATGTTGAGTAACTTCAGGAATGAAATAGGACAAGGCAAACCATGACTATTCTGACCTCTGACTGCTGGGTAATACATGCTGGCCAACATAGGTACACCAATAGTTACAAACAAAATTATTTCTGTAAATAAGTATTTGAAATCGGTACATTAGTTTTATTAATTTGTTCATTTTCCAATGCATTTTGTCTCTCCTGTTAGTTACAAAATGATTTACTAAGATAAATCATGATAAGAATTATGACAGTTAAATATAGCAGTTGGCTCACTGCGGTCAGCCCCTTGTATGCATCTAAAAAAAGACAGCTGCGAAGTAGAAGCTTCTGCGTTCCTCCTGTCATTGTCATTAAGTGAATTATAGTAGCTTAGTATTTCTGAGGAATATCTTGAATTAGTGATGTGTACTATTATGGAACGCTCTGTTTTGTGATTACCTGTTTTGTGTTCAATTTATTGTTTCGGATATACACATAAGCAATATAAACTTTTGACCTTCATCGAGAGCTATTTGTGTAGGACGCTATTTTACAAACGGAGTGTTTGTAAACACAACTGGCATCTTACAGCTGATATCCTTAGGGAAAGACTGCAATTGGTGAAGAAATTCACTCTGTAATGTACGCATTCGAAACTGCGAAAGAAGATATTCATCAAGAAAAAATTCTGCTAATGTTTCCTGCCTTCAGTCTTGTTCATTCAAAGCGAAAAGGATACTTCAAACATCCGAATAGAATGTTCAGAAACTTTCAAGCTACAAAAAGTCAGTCTAGTTTACAAGCCTTAAACTTTTGAATTCCTCGCTGGTGCATCTTCTCCGTTGTTTTCAACCATTACTAGTAACATAGCCAGCTTATTGTTAAACAAAAGCTATACGTCTAGGTTAGCTTTCTTGACCAATATATATTGGTCTGGTTTGTCAATAAGTGATCCATTTATTGAATCAGTAATATTGTTTAATATTTCCTATTTCTTTTCTCAAAATGAAGTTGTTGGAAAGTACTCGCTTTGAGGCCATCAACAGTGCACTGTCAATTGAAACTGGAGATAGCAAAATCTTTGGCAGGTAAGATATTCAGTTTATTATTAATTTATTCATTAGTAAACAGCATACACATCTATATATCACTCTCACAAACGCATACACATTACACGATAGCTCATGATAACCTGACCGGTTGCGTAGTTAATGGCAAAAGCCCTGTACTGCCAACCTGTTCAAGGTGCTTTTCATGTCGTTATGTGGTCCAGGCCAATTTTAATTAAGCATAGCACCAGTCGAGTAAAAGTATAGATTGACATATGATCGTTTCTATTGTCTTATCTGAAGTTCTCGTTTCTGCCTCGTGGATGGGAGGTGTGTCAGGTTGTCAGATCTTCCAATAGAAATGCCTCTAAAGCAAGTTTGTATACCAATCTTGGGAACGAGATCTTGGAGATCTCGAGCATTCTTTTAACGAATCTGATCTTAACATATTAGTAACCCATAGGTTAGATATTGTTGAATGCTACCAGATGAGTTCCAGCCCGTACGTTAGCACTGGGAGGACCTTAGTGTAAAATAAATGGCTGTGCTTAAAGACAGTCTTGTGTGGTTCCCTGGTGTCATAGGCCATACTGTATATACTTCTGATGGCTGCCAAAGATCTCTCCCTTACATGGCTTCTGAAAGAGGTAGCTGAGGGTTGAAATGTGATGCCCAGATATTTCAATGAATTCACAATTTTGGGGTTCCTTCCCGCCACATTGTATTCTGTCATTAGCCATGATTATTTCCCCTTTTCGGAATACCATCTGAACTGTCTTGTTTTTATAAATTGCGAAGCTGTTATTGAGAGCATAAGTTAGTTGCCCATTGCGTTTTGTAGATTTTCCCTGCTGCTTGATCCCATGACGATATCATCGGTGTATAAATTATAACCAAAGTGTTGTGTATGACCTCTGTCATATGACATTGCAGTGTTGCACAGGAGGGAGCTTAGGGGGTCATCTTGTAGGACTCTATTACTCTTAATTTATGGCATCTGATGTCTTGCAGTTTTGAACTAGGCCTACAACTTGGTTGTAGGAAAATATGATGTTGATAGCTATAGACAACAGGTTGTCTTGTCCAGTTATGTCCGCCAATTTAGTGAGGGGCATTTCTCTGTTCAGGAGATCAAACACCTGTCTATAATTTCCTTTCTGGATGTCTTAATGTGCCTTATGTATTGTTGAGGATGTTCTTGACTGTCTTTAAGATCTTGGTATAAACCTTACAGATGGTCTTTTCCCGAGCAATGCCAGTATATGAACCTGGGTCACCTGTCTCCCTTACCTTTGTATGGCATCTTAATGTTTGATTGCATCTTTCTGGAATTTGTCCTCCTGTTGTGAAGCAGGTATTGAACAGGGGAGTTCCATATATCCAGCAGTAAATTGCTGGTATTTTTCAGGTTTTCATTGAAAACACAATCTGGATCTGCTGCTTTTTTGTCCTTTGTGCCAGAACGACAGCTTTAATTTCTTCCTTCTCTAGCCTATACGTTTTTTTAATCGTGTTCTCTATTTTGTCCAAGTGGAAGAGCCATTATGAGGCTTTGTATGTTTAGAATCTCTGAGAAGTATCAATTTTATCAAAGATTCTGGAGCACAGGATGTCTTTCATTTCTGAAGTGCAATGAATGGTTCTATTGATACTAATAAACTATTCATAGCTTATGTGTACACTTCGAAGTGTATGGTATCATATAAAGAGAGATAGAAACATGAAAAAGAATGTATAATAGGATGAACGCAATGACAGGCCAGTGTGGGAAGAGAGAGGAATAGGAAGAAAACAGGACAAGGACAGCCTCCACAACTTCGTACCGGTACACTACTGCCTTCAAATAGATTGACCTGCTCCTTTTAGTCACATTTCTTCTGCATCCTTTATTTCTGACAAGAACATTTTTACTCTCCAGCTACATCTGGAGGGCAGATATCAAAGGGTCACCTTAACAGATCTTAGGTCTTGGATAAAAGGAAAGCTGGATAAACACAGGGAAAGGGAAGATACATGAAATAAAGATAAAAATAGGTGGTAAAAGGCAAGGCATACAGAACAAACACAAAAGGAAAGAAAGATCCCAACAGTATAATGTATGAGGACCATTGAGTCAGAGGCTATAAAATGAAAACCTTTACCCTTATTTCAAAAGTATTGCCCTGCACTATTGAGGCACTTGTCCCACTGTGACACCAGGTGAATGAATGACCATCTCGTAAAATTCCTGGAGCTGCGTTGTGAAAGAGTTCCGAATGTACTAGTACTGCTTGACATCATCGTCAGAGGTGAATCGTTTGCCTCTCAGAGCCTTCTTTACCTCAACAAAAATTCCATAATCGTGGGGAGACAGGTCCAGACTTTATAGAGGGTGACTGAGGACCTCCCATTTGAATGTCTGCAAGAGCTCCTTGACTGCGTCTGCTGTATTGGGCCTTTTGTAGAGCACAATGATCCCGTAGGTGAGCTGTCGTGATTGTTTCGATTTGTCAAGGATTGAGAGTATCGCTGTGGATTCACCGTTGTCCCATGCTGTAGGAAGTCCAAAAGAAGGGGGCCATTTTTGCCAAAGAAGAAGCTAAGCATAACCTTTCCTGCACTTTTGGGAACGGCCTTGGAATTTTCGGGTGGTGGCGACCCTGCATGCTTCCACTGGAGACTTTGTTTTGACTCTGGCTCAACGTGACGACACCATGTCTCGTCGCCAGCGACCTTGCCTTTTACCACCTATTTTTATCTTTATTTCATGTATCTTCCCTTTCCCAGTGTTTATCCTTCCTCTGTCAGAAAATGCACTGTATCCTTTTGCTCTTCTTTTGAAGCCTGTATTTCACTGTTTTCAGCACAACTGATTGCAGTGGACGATCGACGAGCGTGTATGCTCACTCTGTCGTTACGTGGGTGCGCCTATGTCCCTCTGGCAGCAAAGTTGGGACCTCGGCACTTTTATATGGATTTCACCTTCTTTCACAGGCAATGACATTATGATCCCTTAAGCAGTTTATAGCCTCCGGATTGTTTCTTTTTCAACCAACCCCGTAGGTATAGGAAAAGAAGAAACAAGTGTTGAATCAAGTCGTATAAGGAGAGAGAAGAACATGAAAAGGAATGCATAATATCAGGGCTGGACAAATCTGAAATAAATCTAGGCGTCAAGTAAAATTTCTTAGGCACTAAACATAAAAAAAGATACAGGCTAAATCATTTGCTTCCTCTATCATATTAACCAGTTATATATTTCACTTCATCTTAATCACTTTTAAATCACATTCACTACTCTAGGCACTTCATTTAATGGGCTGAAATACACTAAACCCCAAGCAGTGCTTATTCCATACTAGTGCAGTACACAGAGAACATAAGAGAAAATCTGACATCAACATCAGCCAAAAGCGAAGGCTTATCTTGTCGACGTAATGGTTACGAGCGATCACGAGATATATCGAACGTAGTCGATGGTTATAACCACTTCAAAACCTTATAATCTCTGTATTTAGATATGCTAGAGAGACAACAGTAACAACAACAATAAAAACAACAAGAAACAAATCACCTTAAGAATGAATTTTACCGTCAAGTTTTTTAACACTAGGATTACCAAACATTCTTCCTACCTACTTTTACTGAAGCCGTCATTTTGACCGATAGTAATTCATATTCATTTCTTGAGGATATTGGTGCCAGAAAAAGGTTCAAATTGAGTATAAAAACATCATAGACCCTAAAAACATTTAAGCTCTTTAGGCTTTTTCAGTCGTGAAATTTCCAGCATTTTGTCCCAATGTACCAGTGGGCTCATCAGTTGGATTTGCTCGGTCAGCTTTGAAGTGGGCTTATCACAGACCACATTTCTATACATTCCACATCTTTCCTTTGTCTTGTTCCCTTTGCTCACTGTGACCTGACAGTGTCTGCAATGTGAACTTTCTTTGGAGGTTAGGGCCTCATTGTTGCAGCCAACAGCGACGATGGTGTTGGAGGCCAACTAATCCGAGAAGCCGTGTAAGGATGCACTAGATCCGTTACCACCTGTTTCAGAAATACTCTTCTTGGTATTTGGTTGTTGGTTGTTGCGTTATAAAATGCATAAGCATTTAGACCAGTGAGATCTAGTATGATGAAGACATGCACCGGCCATCGCCAACTCATCGATTTTACCACGCACTTACGGCTCATTTGATCTACTATGTCGACACCAATTTAGTAGAATTATAGAAGAGACTGCTTCAGGTTTTTCTTCAGATGTTGTTCATTGTTCACCTTACTGAGAATGAGGACATTCTTGTTCTTTTTATCTTGGTAGGACGTGAGACTTGCATCCTCATTTTTGTACACTACTGTGCTGTAGAGTGGGTCTCTCCTGGTCTTCACAGAAATAGGAACTTCTCTCGTAATACAGTTCAGTGTGTCTACGATACTTGTGTTCTTTTTCTTCAATGAGTTTGGTAGTTTCAGTGAAGTGAAAAAGTTATTACATGTAATATTTCTTCTCTGATTGCTGAAAGTACTCAGCAAGATGCAATACTACATGTTCTCTTAGAGTCCAATTGCTGGGTCACGTTTCATCTTTCCTAAAATAGGGAAAACCTTTTACAACATACTTGGCTTTCACATCGACAGCCAACCAAAATTTACTACCAAATTGTTGGGTTTATTGGCTATATACTCCATAAATGGGCATCTGGCTTTCGATGGAAAGAGCTGTTCATCAACGTTAATTTTCTCACCTGGTCTGTAGCAAATAGTAAAATTAGATATATTTGTCACGTGGGTGTGCGCCTATGCCCCTCTAGCAGTAAATTTGGGACCTCTGCACTCTTATATGGACTGCACCTTCTTCTACAGGCAATGACATTATGATCCTTTAAGCCAGGGCCTCTCAAACACCCAAAATCTCACGCGTGCAGAGCGAGGCGCAAGAGCTCCGTGCACTGTGCATCGGTGCCGCTCGGATCAACGCTTCGTCTCTGGGCTACTCGGCTCTACTCGGCTCAACTCAGCCCGGATTTGGAGCGCTACGGCGCAAGTGGGGGAGAGGGAGACAGGCGGAGCGAGCGAGACAGGCGTGAGGAAAGAGAGAGTTAGCGCTATTGCTCCAAATCGAGGAGTGGGGGATCTGCACTCTGGTCAACCAAGCCAAGTCGTCTTTTGCACCGTGCACAGTGCATGCACCACGCGCATGCACCCTGAGAGGCCCTGCTTTAAGCGGTTCTCATTTTATAGCTTCCGGCTTGTTTCTTTGTCAACCAACCTCATAGGTATTGGAAAAGAAGGAAAGTGTTGAATCAAGTCATATAAAGAGAGAGAAGAACATAAAAAGGAATGCATAATATCAGGGCTGGGCAACGGATACAAGTGCAATTCTATATCAGTTTTCAGGGGATCCCTGTGGGTGGGGGCAGTAGAATAACACCCACGGCATCCCCTCCCTGTCGCAAGAGGCGACAAATAGTGGCCCCAGGGGCTCTGAATTTTGGAGTTTGGGTTGGCGACCACGGGGCCCTTAGCTGGGTCCTGGCATTGCTTCCCCTTACTTGCGCCAGGCTTCTCACTCTCATCTATCCTGTCTGACCTCCCTTGGTCAACTCTTATACTTTTCCGACCCGACGGCATACCTGCCAACTTCCCCGATTTAGGCAGGAGAATCCCGATTTTCGGCAGTTTTTCCCACCTCCCGATTACTCTATTATTTCTCCAGATTTTTTTTTAAACTTTAAAACTGTGTTTTCAAATCCCGCCATTTCAGCTTTCTACGCAAGTGGCCGGAAGTCCTTCGTTCATTGCCACCTTCATTTGAAATATCGACGTTTGTTAATGCGAAAAATGCGCGCTAATGTGCGATGTTTATTGAAACCAGTACCGGTATATCGCGTCGCGTATATCGAATGTCAATCTCTCGTTCTCGTGTGCTGTGTTCGTGTTCGTTCACATATGTCTAGTCGATTCTAGAGACTATCGTTAGGTTTGGAGTTTTTTTTTTAAATTTAGCGACAGAATTTCAAATATAGCGACTAGTGACTTTTCTAGAGATTTTAGGAGTCATTCGGAGACATAATTGCGCGGGCGCGTGATACAATATATTCTATGCATTTGCTAAGTAATGGCATCTGATTCACACGTGTGGAGCATGATTTCATACTATTTTCGGAAAACTTATCAAAGACCAATCATTTCACTCACATACTTCCTCTGACGGAATAGAGATGTGTAATTTTTAACCTAGTCGCCTATAGCAAACAGTCGGGTTTTGAGACAATAAGTGTTATCATATACCATAGTACTCCTGTATTGCGCAAGACAAGTAGAACAAGCAATTTTGACCAACTGTATCTCCTGATTCCTCCCGATTTTTCCTGATTTTCATATCTAAATCTCCTGATTTTTGATTTTATAAAGTTGACAGGTATGCAACAGTATTAGAGCACTCGAGGCCTAGGTAGTCTTTAATTTTCATGCCCTTCATGGCTCTTGTCTTTCTTTGGCCAATATCTTCATTTTAAGAAGTGTCGGATCCCTTCCACTTTCCTCTAGTTGCCTAGTTGTACTTCCTCTTAAAACAATAATCACCACCACCATCCCTGTGGATAGATCTTTCATTGAATCGAAGAAACCTCACGACTTTCAGGAAACGGTTTTGTGCCATAGTTTGGGAGAAAATTCCAGGTCCCTACTTCTGTGACCACGGATTGAGAACGTTCGTGTTAGCTCCTTAAGTTGCGCTTGCGTATAAAAGACCAATGAAAGCGTCCAATTCTTCCAAAAAAGGTGTCCATTTAGGATTGTTCAGAACTTCGTGAGCTTTAACCTCGGTACATCGTTTAATATGGCGCAGCATGGATTCATTAATAAAACAACGCCAGGCAGTAGCGGATAAGTTTCTTCAATGTGGCGTTTTGCACGTCTTGTGGGACCTAGGATTTCTCTGAGTATATTTTGATGTCATCAATGGCCTGGCAAGCTCTGTAGGTCAACACGAGTCCACACGGTTCCATCCAAAGCAACCTCTTCCTCGCCGACTGCCATGTGCTGACCACACCCATGTGTTGATTTACCACAGCATACGCTCAGCCTTCTGCAGTTGATATTGTGCTCCTTGCTAGTGATTTCATTATCTGCCTTAGTGTTTCCTTCACCTACAAAATGTAAAACCAAACTTACTTACACTGTGCACAGAGTTATGTAAATACAAAATAACTAATGTCAAATACGCTTATCTTTGTCATCAGCTGTTTTGCTGGGGTGCGTGTGCCGCCATTTGGCGGTTAATTCCCTAACCCTTGAAGTTGAAAGCCGCTGTGTGATTTCATTTTCACATGGTAATTCTACAGGATCAGCGCAACTAGAATCATTATCTGAACTATTTCCATTTGCCAAGCTATGCACGTCTTCACACTTACTGAGGTATAAATCACTCCCAGCTTTGTCGCTCGACTGTGATGGGGAAATGTTATGTAAATGGTTCAGAATTTTGGCATTCACCAGCAGACTATGCGAGAACATGTTTCTTCGGAGTAATTACAAACAGTTGGGAAATCTAGTTTGAATGTTTGTAACGACTGAACACGACAATTGACTGCTCATTATGATTGCACACCTTTCATTACTGAACAAATACAGACTATATTTTCCTGTCAGTGTACTTTAATCAGTGTTTGAAAAGAGCCAACAGCTGCCCCATTGTAGTACAACAATACGTTCTATTCAATACTGCGGTAAGAAAGTAAACTGTTACAGCTTGTTAGAATGATATCCCATTCTAAATGAATGTCACAAAAGTCTGGTATATAGCGATTGCAGTAGCGGTCAAAATGACCGTCCGGTAAAAGTAGGTATATGACCTCATAGCACCAACTAGAAATGAGTTACGGTATATATGCCGAAAAGTACACTTAAAATAATTAAAAACCACCAAAGGATTTGTTTGTCCTAAATGCATTAATAGAGTGATAGAGAAAACAGAACTGAAAACGGGCATTGTGACCGCTGCGGTAAACCTAGTGTTAAATGCCATCATATTTATTTGTTATTCGTTGTTATTTCCAAAGTTCTCAGTCTGTGGTCACAGAAGTAGGGTCCTGGAATTTTCTCCCAAACTCTGGCACAAAACCGTTTCCTGAATTTATTTGTTAGAATGATATCCCATTCTAAATGAATGTCACAAAAGTCTGATATATAGCTATTGCAGTAGCGGTAAAAATGACCATCCGGTAAAAGTAGGTATATGACCTCATAGCACCAACTAGAAATGAGTTAGTGTATATATGCCAAAAAGTATACTTAAAATCATTAAAAGCCACCAAAGGATTTGTTTGTCCTAAACGCATTACAGAACTGAAAATGGGCATTGTGACCGCTGCGGTAAACCTAGTGTTAAATGCCATCAGATTTGTTCGTTATACGTTGTTATTTCCAAAGTGGAAATAAATTCCTAAAATATTGTTTTTCCTCAGACTGGAATTTAGCAGTTACAGTTTGAAACTTTTAGGCACCTACACATTTCTCTTCATTGCCTTGGCAACTGGGTGCTTGGGATTTATCCAGCTCTGCATAATATAATGAATACATTGACAGGCAACTTAAGTGTGGGAGGAGGGTGCAATAGAAGGAAAAATCCAAAGGACGATTTCCACTACTTCGTATTCTCCCGTCTTCAAATAGATTAGCTCTTTCCTTACCAATCACAGTTCTCCTGCATCTATTTCTTCTCAGCCCTTGACAAGTTCATTTCTGCTTCCCAGCTTCATGAGGAGGGCGAGCGTCAACGCTCGTGGAGGGACCATCGTAATGTGGGAAGTTTAAGATATGAAGAAAGCTGGATAAAGAGAGGAAAAGGGAAAAGATATGTGATAGAGAATAAAACAGGTGGTAGAAGACTAGACATGCAGGACAAACACAAGAGGAGAAAAGAATCTCAATGGGATATTGTAAGTATTGGAAAGGAACAAACAAGTCTCAAATCAGGTCATAGGCTATAAAGAGAGGTAAGTAGGGATGTAATTTGATTATAAGTGTTCATTAACATTGCATCAGTTATGTTATCCTACTGTAATTAGCCCTTATAATATTTCTTGTGGGTGATGGCAGTAGAATACACTCACGGTATCCACTGCCTTTCGTAAGAAGAAACTAAAAGGGAGGACCAGGGGCTTTGAATTTGGGAGCGTGCGTTGGCAACCACGGTTCCCCTAGCTGAGTCTAGCATTGCTTCCTCGTGTCAGGCTACCCCCCCTTCATCTTCCTTTCCGACCTTCCTTGGTCAGCTCTTGTTCCTTTCCACCCTTGGTGGTATTCGGTTTGCGAGACCCAAGGAGTCTTTCATTTTCACATCCTTCCTGGCCCTTCCCTTCCTTTTACCAATACCTTAATTGTAGAAAGTGTCAGGCCTCTTTCCGTTTTCCTTATGATTACCAATTGTTAATAGAGGATGGTTGCCCCATTGTAATTCCTCTTAAAACATTAACCACCACCACATACTATTGTGTTTTCTTAATGAAGGGGTTGGAAAGTACTTAACACCATTAACAGTAGGATGCTCTGCCAATGCCTTCTTGAATTTTGTAATAGGGCTACATGATTAGAGGGCATCTTTAGTCACAGTGAATTTGATGGACTTCTTATCATTTCTTTAGATTTGTCAATTTTAATTTGTTTTGAGAGAATTTATCTTATTGTTAGCTCTCCTCTAATGCTTTAGATTATAGAATTGAATCCTGGGACATTTAGATGACATAGTGCATGAATGCTGGAAACCTGTATATCGTTTACTAGCATATTTATAACCTCATTTTATAGGAAAACATTCTGACATTCCTTAAGATCAAGTTGAAGGGATGCTAGTACATCCTAATTTTATTTCTCTCAAATTACATAGGCTATGTTCAGAAGGAACATGACAACGTATATTGACTTCTGAAGATTTGAAGTAATGGAGGCATGGTACAATATCTGCTGTATAATGTATAAAATTGCTAAAAATGACTAAAATTAAGATTAAAATCTGTTCTTAAATTACGAGCCGATTCACTGATAAATCTTGTGCATTGTTTGCAAGTTGACCAACGTATTTTCTTAATCATAAGTGACTCTTAAGTTTGCATTTTCCTATTAGCGGGAGCACTATCTCACCTTCAGATAGCTCTTCAATGGTTCTCATGTAGGCTGAGTGGACCTTGACCAGCCTGCAGATCCAGTTAAAAATCCCTGACCTGGCTAGGAATCAAAAACTCGGGGCCTCAAAGTAAGAGGCAGGCTCCCTACCCTTAGACCACTGGGTTGGCGTATGAGTTCATGCAATTTCCAAATTTACCTCTGGTACTTATGTACCAAAGAAAATATTTTTCCATATATGTTCTGGAGATTTTTATGCTCTAAGGTAAAGCTACCATATGCATGGCAGCATATGTTATTTTAAAAGGTATATAAATCGTACCTTGTATTACTTGTAGGAGAGAGATTTATTCGTTGTCTAAGGAGCCCTCCAACTTACCTCCCAAAATAAATATATAAAACATGCAACATTTCTCATTTCACCCGTGTCAACAGTTGCTGCCATTATAATCTATAAGTTTCATTTCCGTATTGATTGTAGCTACAACATAAGATTGATACTGAAGCCTCCACCTTATCAATACATTTATTTACATACTATCATTCACAGTACCGGTTTCGACCCTTCAAGGGTCATCCTCAGCCTACAATTACAAATATGGTTCTTAAAACATCACAATGGAAAATATTGTACAGTCTTGACAATTGTCCAATTCAACAGACCGTCTAAAACAAATGATACAATTAAAATAGTAAAATAAGTCCTCTCTTCTTGGATTGTAAAAGGGTTACGTAGTATAAAAGGACATGTCATTTGCAGATGTTTTTGTTGTTTTGATCAGCGTAAAAATTGAAACTTGCAATGCTATGTATGCACTGATAGTAGTATTCTTGAAGTGTCCTCTATTTTGCGTTAAAACTTATGATTAAAACATTTCGAGGGTTCATTCTTGTAATAACTATGTTGTTTGTTTCACCGTGTTCCTCTGCTGGTAGTATGAGCATCTTGAAGTGACTTGGACACTGTTTTTGAAGAATTTTTATTCTTACAAAATGCATTTTACTACCAACTCAGCATTAGTGTATATTATGAGTCTTATGCCTCGAATTGAACACTAGACAACTACCCAATTCTTCAAAAACAGTGTCCAAGTCACTTCAAGACGCTCCAGCAGAGGAACACGGTGAAACAAACAACATAGTTATTACAAGAATGAACCCTCGAAATGTTTTAATCATAAGTTTTAACGCAAAATAGTGGACACTTCAAGAATACTACTATCGGTGCATACATAGCATTGCAAGTTTCAATTTTTACGCTGATCAAAACAACAAAAACATCTGCAAATGACATGTCCTTTTATACTACGTAACCCTTTTACAATCCAAGAAGAGAGGACTTATTTTACTATTTTAATTGTATCATTTGTTTTAGATGGTCTGTTGAATTGGACAATTGTCACGACTGTACAATATTTTCCATTGTGATGTTTTAAGAACCATATTTGTAATTGTCAGCTGAGGATGACCCTTGAAGGGTCAAAACCGGTACTGTGAATGATAGTATGTAAAGAAATGTATTGATAAGGTGGAGGCTTCAGTATCAATCTTATGTTGTAGTTGCTGCCATTGACTGAAATTTATAATAGAATGGCACAACTGTTAGAATTCATTACCGAGTTGGTGTGAATTGGTCCTTCTGTCATCGGGGTGACTCTTTATTATGCGCTCCTAATGCTTTAGACCCATGAATGTCACTACAAGCCAGATCTGTCTAGAACAAGAGATTGTCAACAAAAAGATCTTGTTAGCAGTTGGTAGTGTGATTTGACAGTCGTGTAAGCTACTAAGTTGATAGCAACAAAAGAGCATAGTGCTATGGTAGTGGCCTTATCTGCGGTGCGTATAGTACAGTTTGGCTTCCTTTAAAAATGATGAAAGGTGGCTATAGGAAAAGCTGCTTTGATGTTTAAGGGTAGTTATCCCACATGTCACTAAATGATGATTTATACATTATAAATGGCTCTATTCATCACTTGGAAATAAAAAAAGCTAGATGCCAGTTGGCTATAGCAGGGTGAATATCTGAACCTTGGAATGAAAATGAGCATATAAGCCTCGTTTGTTCCTGGAGAAAGTTGCTGGATGATAATTGTCAAACTAGCTGAATTATTCAGGAAACTAATCTCAAGAAAGGGGAGAAAGAGAAAATTGTATGAATACAATAGTAGACTTACTGAAGAAAATTCCAGTTTTTAAAGATGTTACTGGTGGTGGTGTTGGAGAATAGATGGGGCAGGGTGAAAATTGTGAACTTTTAGACAGTGAAATAGTTGCACTAGTGAAAGAGAACAAAGTATAAAAGTGAAGATGAATCAGAAGACGAAGAGCTGGAAGACAACAGAAAAATTTAAAATAAGACATACAGTGAAGGACTTAAGTCCGCTAATGGAAGGCTCCATTTCGTGGAGAAGCAAGGTGTATCGGCTGTGGATATTTTTATTGTTTCCGTCGCCTACTGCACATGACGAAGCTGTAAGAAGAACTAAATGAGTGCAAGGGACAGTCAAGCAACACAAAATTTTATTCTTACAAAGAACTTAAGTCATTTCTTCAGTTTTGTTTGCAAGATCTTGTTAAGTTTTAATAATTATTTGTACTTTTCTGTGTCCTGTATTGTACTAGAACTTTCATTAGGGCAATATGCAGTAATATATTATGAGTTGTGAAAAACCTACCCTTTTTTCTGCAAAACTCGACATTTTGGAAAGTCGACACCCTCTCAGTCCACTTTAGTTTGCAGGACTCTACTGTACTAACAAAACAACTTTCAGACAGTTATATCTGTTTTACAAGTGTTGATATTCTAAAAAATCTCCACATCAAATAATAATAATCGTCATCATCATCTTAGCATTGTCCCACTAGTGCAAAGTCCACGTTTTGGATCTCCGAATGCCATTTCACACGGTCCTGGATGTCATTTGGTCTCAAGCTGACAGTCGTAATATTCACATTTATTGTGTCTTGCCAGCGCTGCTTTGGTTGTCCACGTGGGCATTGGCTGTTGACTTCAGAGTAAAAAGCCGAATTAACAATTGTGCCAGGAGCTGCAAGCAAGGCATGGCCATACCATTGAAGGTGCTTCTCTCGCATTTTCTCCACAATCTTCACAGCATATAATAATAATAATAATAATCATCATCATTTCCAGTTTATTAGGCTGTGTTTAGTACATATTACATATGGTAAACAAAATGGCCAACAGGATACCAGGGGAATTCAAACCCACAACCTTCCGATTTTGCATCGGATGCTCTTACCATTGAACTATGATAGCCTATATTATAAGGGGCAGTCAAATGAAAACCAAATACCTGCTACAACGTGACCATGGAATTGTTTTATTCAAAAGTCATAATCAAAAGCGTTAATATCATTTATCCCACTGGGAGACAAGACTATCAATTCCTATTTTTTAGAAAGAGGTAGGTCACCGATGCATCCACAACCACACCCACTCTTGCACTTCCTCGTCTGAATAAAACCAACGTACACCAATGTCTTTCTTCAGGTCACCAAAAATGTGAAAATAACAAGGTGAAAGATCCGGGCTGTACGGAGTATGTTGAAGTGTTTCCCAACCAAACTGGTGCAGCGTAGCGTTCGCCTGATTGGGGCAACAGCACGATCCTATTCAACAGCATTCCAGAGCGCTTTGAGTTTATGACGCATCGCAGTTTCTGCAAAGTGTCTTTATAGCGCTACGTATTGATTGTGGTTCCACGCCCGAGGACGTCGTCAAGCAGAGGACACCTGCAGTCAAATGAGGTCATCATGACTTTACCGGAACTTGTGCGAACAGCTTTGGACTTCTTTGTAGGGGGAAATTTGCAATGTTTCCATTGTTGGCTTTGCCATTAGCTCTCAGGCTCGAAATGGTGGCATCATATTTCAGCCCATGATGATACGGGGCAGAAATACATACTCTTCCTCATGGTACCGCTACAGATGACTCGGACATGACGCCATTCTGTCAATCTTTTGTCCGTCCATCAGTTGATGCGGAACCCACTGCGCTCAAAATTTGCGGAAATGCAAGTGATCTTTGATAATGGCATGCGTGGAGCCATGGCTAATGCTGACCTGAACACGAATTACTTCCTCCGTGATTCGTCGGTTTTTCCAGATAAGACCATCAGTCCACCCTATCACATCAGTAGTAATGGCTTGATGGGTCTGTCCTGGGCACACATCGTCTTGCAGTGATGTGCACCCTTCTTGGAATCTCCTATGCCACTCGTGCACACTTATCATGGACATGCAGGGTTTGCCATACACAGCAGACATGCGACAATGAATTTCGCATACTCCAGCACCTTCAGCCACCAGAAGATAAACCACATTTCTCTGCTCTTCGTTGCTTGCCTCCATTTCTACAGCTGGACAAACAGACTAGACCAGTCCACGCACCACCAAAGACATAACGCAACAACTGCGTGCACCTGTGAGTTGTCACTATGCAGTTCTCCTACCACATTGATGGCAGTATTGATACGTAACAACAGTGTTGCCACCTTTTGTGCGGAATATATTATGGCAGGTGTTCAGTTTTCATTTGACTGCTCCTTATATATTTGTTGTTGGAAAGGATCTTGGATATCAAGAGGTTGTGGGTTTGGATCCTACTGGTGTTCTGGTTGGTCATTTTTGTTCTGTACTTAACATCTCTGTAATATGTCCTAACTTGCATGTATTGAACACGACCTAATAAGTTGAAGGTATATTTCAAGTACTATGCAGTTATGAGAATTAAATATTTAGTAAGAATAATAAAGAATAATCCTTGGCCCACATCCAAAATTATAGGTGTGGTTCAAACACAAGTGCTCTTCCGTCTTTTGGCTGGCAGCAGTTGAACCCCCCTTCCCTACAGCCTGTACCTTGCACCTAGTGATTACCATCTCTTTCTGTGTCTGAAGAAGTTCCTCGGTGGCAAGTATTTTAAAACCAATGACAAAGTGAACGACAATTCAGAAATGGCGGCAGACTTCTGCAATGAGGATCTGCAAAATCTTATACCATACTACAGCAAATGTTTCAATAAGCATGATATTACTGTATGTGAAAAAATAGCTAAAGATATGCAGAAAAGCATTAAAAAAAAGGAATTGACCAATAATAAACAGTGGTAAAGCAAATAAAATTTTTATTGACAGAGAGTCCTCTATAAAAAAAGTAGTCCTTGTACTATGATTGGTTCATTCATCTTAGAGAGATGAAATAAATGTCATTTTAACCTCTACAGTGGAAGATGTGCCAAGGAAAATTATTTTTCCAAAACAGGTTGATGATATGGTTAAAAGCATGTATTCAGAATTCTAAATTATGTACTTGAAACATGTAGACAAATAGAACATCAATCTTTTTGAAGATGGGCAGGAAAACATACTGAACATCCTATGCGACAGAGGTTTGGGGGGGGGGAAACATTGGAGGCTTACAACCGCTAGAGTAAGATACCGGAGTATGTTGTCAGACAGCTTCGAAATTAAGACGGGAGTCCAACAAGGGGATGATCTATCGCCAATAATATTTAACCTAGTTTTGGATGAAGTGGTGAAGAGGTAGAGACAGTTGAATAGAACCATGGGAATTGAAGGTGTACAGATTGAATATAAGATCAAACACAATGTAGTCCGGCCCCACGGTGTAGGGGGCAACGCGCCTGTCTGGCACTCGGTGGCCCCGGGTTGGATTCCCGGCCAGGTCAGGGGTTTTTAATTGCAATGATTAATATCCCTGGCCTGGGGACAGGGGGTTTGTGACGTTCTTAATCTTCCTTTCCTCACACACAACATTCCACACTACCACCATTCCAATTATACGTAGGTTCATTTAATATGGTGCCATAAAGATCCACATGGGTCGACACCCTGAACAGATAGCATTAAAAAAAAAACAGTGTCATAGTGGATTTCCTTGCCTTCGCAGACGATGTGGTATTGTTACATGAGAAGGAAGAAGATGCGAAGTTGGCCCTAGCAAATCTATCGGAGACTGCACCAAAGGTTGGTCTAAAAATAGCTTACAACAAGATGAAGGTACTGAATACGAAGACCGATTGGAATGTAAAAGGCCAAGGGGTAGAAAGAGTCGACAGCTTCCAGTACCTAGGTGAGAACATTACGGGTGAAGTACAAAGCAACAAAAGTACCACAGACAGAGCTCAACTGCTGCTGAAAGTGCGATATACAGCCATGACTACATATCGAAAGAAAAACTTCTCGAGGAACGCCATACTGCGACACTACAAGATAACAGTCAGGAATGCTGCATTATGTGCAGCTGAGACGCTGACATTGGGCAGGAGAGCATACGTACAGTTGGAGGAGGAGGAAAGAAGAATCTTGAGACATATGTGGGGCACCAAAAAAGCAAGGTGAAATCTGGGTACACAGATCAAGGCAGGAACTATATGAGAGTATAGAACCAATCTTGAGTGTGATAAGAAAGAGAAGGTTATGATTTGTTGGACATCTCATGAGGATGGATGACAGTAAGCTGATGAATGGAATGCAACCTGCTTAACTGGAAATAAGTGGATGAAGGAAGTCGGAGAAGATTGGGAGACTGTTGGCATAAAAGAAAAATATCCACTGATGACAGTACAGGATAGGTCCAAATACGGAAAGCTCTGTCACAGATGGACGGACACCAGGATCCAGATTCAGATCACGGAAGCAGAAAGAAAGAGGAGGAGTGAGAGATTGAAGAGGTATTGGGAAGAAAGAATGCCAAACAAGTCACTCGTGATCCTCGGGGGTCATAACGAACCAAACAGAATAGAATAAATGTTTAATAGTACTTTTTTTTCTATTTGCTTTACGTTGCACCGACACATGTCTTATGACGACGATGGGATAGGAAAGGCCTAGAAATGGGAAGGAAGCGGCCGTGGTGTGAAAATGGGAAACCATGGAAAACCATCTTCAGGGCTGCCGACTGGGGTTCGAACCCAATATCTCCCGATTACTGGATACTGGCCGCACTTAAGCGACTGCAGCTATTGAGCTCGGTGTGTTGTTTCATAATACATAGACATCTAGACCTATGTAGCTTGTGTTAATCATGGTATCAAGAGTCACATAAAACTACAAACTTTTTTTTTTGCTTTTAGATTGTATTTTTCGTTTGATGAGAGTCAGTGGAATTGAGGCAAACAGCTAGTTGCCTGTCCTATAACTAAACTTGTCGTGTGGCTGTTTAGGTTGATTATATACATCTCTTTCTGTTCAGGTATAGGTAAGATCAGATAAGTTATACTACCCAGCAGTCACCTAAATCGTACTTGGCAGAGTATTGTAATATAACTAATAGTTTCAGGCAAGAAGATTGCGAAGCATTTTCTTATTCTTACTCAACTTTTTAGTTGTAAAATCCTTAAATCAGTATGTTGTCTATTTACTTTTTCAGAATTGAAAGTTATTCGTGCAAAATGGCTGGTGATGCAAAACAGCTGTACAAGAAGTTCAATGCTGAGCAAGGTGCCACTCCACATGACCTTCAGGCCCTCTCTCCTCCTCAGACAGGGCTTGGAGCTTCACCTGGACAGTACCAGTACAGGTAAGAGCCTATTATCTGATATGCTTCTAGTCCTCTTTCCTAGCTCACTGTCTTTGATATACCAGGTGAATCAGCTGCCCCTACCAATATGTTTTATTAAACTGCAGTTTTATATATTGTAGTCCTGAAAACATCTGTCCTGTTCTTCCAGTACGCACAGTAAATACATCAAAATGGATATCTTTGTATTTACAGCCTACACAACAATAGAAAGCTATTATGCCATAATATATCAAATATTAGAAATTATGATTGCACTCTCCGAATGATCTGATATGTAAATGAAACGTCTGTGTGAAACACAAAGTGAACACTGTGACCGTCTTAAAACTATCACGTGAGCTGTAATCTACTCGCATTATGCAGTCTAGCATAGATGGTAAGAGTAAGGTGAACTCTAGGGTACACCAGTCTTATATGCAATAGGTTTGAGTCCAGGATAGGGATAATCTTTTTTTATTTATTTAATTTTACTGTCTCTTAAATGTATGTGAAATATATTTTTTTATGCACGAAAATGTATGTGGCTCTAAGAAATGCTGATATATCATTGTAAACGTCATTTAGAAATACAGTCCAGCAAGGCTATTGCCAATGATATCACATCATACATTTACTCCCGATTGCATGGAATATGCTGCGTGTTGCGCCCCGTGGGGATTGTCAGCACTCCAATAGTGCATGTTGTGGTGGTTGATGGTACCATTATTGTGGAATCACGATTAATCTGAGAACAGGGTTTTTGACAGGAGTGCTGCATCTTTTTCCAGATTTCCTAACATTCACTGATATAAATTCACTCACACTTCAAATTCTCTGCCTATGGAGCTCTTGATTTAGCTGTAGATAGTAGGGATGACATTTACGTGCAGTATTCGTAGTACGGAAGCTTGGCTAATGTTCACCTGTTGTGCAATTGCCCATGTACTCATGTGAGTTATTGTGAGCTGTATTAATAACAGCCTCCTCATTCTTATAGCCTTCTTTCAGACTGGTGGTATTGTCTGAAGTACCACTGTTGTTCATAAACATCTTTCAAGGTTACTGAAAGTCTTTGCAGGCAGATGTTGCCTGTCCGGATACCTTTCCTGATGTTAAGTAGTGCCTGCAGCAAATTCTCTCTTGCTTTCCCATAGATAAGGAACATGCCAGTATATTTTTCTATGTAATACATGGCGAATGACTGAAGCGACTTAATTCTGACCGTATAGCAGTGCAGTTTGCTCAATACACAAAAACAATAATAGTGGTGGTTTACTGCAAGCATATGGCTCACACTGGCCCATGTTCAAGCATTGAAGTTTAATATCAGTGTAAAAAATGTTTGTACAATGTAGGATTCGAACTACGAAGGCGGAACTTATATAAACGGGAATTTGAATGTACCGCTGCTGTTAGTAATAATTCCGAGGTGGGGCTTCGCCACGATGCTGGTGGGGGTGTCTGGAGATGGGGTTTGTGCGTGCGAACGACAGTAGAGAGCTGGGCTGCTTAAGTATACCATGAATGAGCAAGAGGTGCAAACGTCTGTTGCACAACGCATCATTAGCAAATTTCTCACCGGGCGAGTTGGCCATGCGGTTAAGAGCGCGCAGCTATGAGCTCGCATCCAGGAGATAGTGGGTTCGAATCCCACTGTCTGCAGCCTTGAAGATGGTTTTCCGTGGTTTCTCATTTTCACACCAGGCAAATGCTGGGGCTGTGCCTTAATTAAGGCTACGGCCGCTTCCTTCCCATTCCTAGGCCTTTCCTGTCCCAACGTCACCGTAAGACCTATCTGTGTTGGTGCGACATGAAGCAAATATCAAAACAAACAAAAAACAAAAAAATCAAATTTCTCACGAAAGAGGGCACCAAACCTTCCGAAATTTTGTTATGTCTCCGCTCACAGTTTGGGGAAGAAACACATTCGCAGACTCGATTGTATGAGTGGGCTAAAAATTTGTGTTAGGAAGAGAAGCTGTGGAAAATGAACCTCATGAAATGAGACTGCAGCAGACATCATCACTGCAGATAACATTGTTGTAATTTGTGACATTATTGGTGAAGATCGGCGAATAAAAATTTTGCAAATTGTTTTAGCCGTAGGAATAAGTGACGGAAGTGTTCAAACCATCATCCGAGATGAACTCCATTTTAGAAAATTGTCTGCCAGGTGAATTCCTCATCTCCTCAACCATGAACAAAAAAACTTTACGGCTGGAAGTTTTTCAGAGACTCCTGCGTCACTATGAGGAGGAAGGAGAGGATTTCTTTCATTGTATTGTTACTTGTGATGAAACTTGGGTACATCATTACACTCTAGAGTCAAAGCAAGCAAGCAAGCATGCATGGAGTGGCAGTGAAGAAACGGAGCAGGTCCGGTGAAGGCCAAAACGCCCATCTGCTGGAAAGGTGCTTTCAATCGTTTTCTGAGATTCCGTGGGCGTTTTGCTGGTGGATTTTCTTCACGAACAAAGTACAATTAATGCAGACTGTTACTGTTGCCTTTTGGATGAAGCAAAAGCTGCCTATCCCAACGAGCGAAGCCGGCAACCGATCTGTAACATCATTTTTCTTCACAACAATGCAAGGCCGCATGCTGCCGCTTTGACGCAGGAAAAACTGGAGGAAATTCACAGGACACCTCTGAAACACCCTCCGTACAGTCCTGATTTATCGCTCTGTGACTACAGTTTGTTTGGACCACTCAAACAAGACCTAGGAGGACAGTGGTTCGATGATGATGCAAGTGTAGAAGATAAGGCTCCGCACACATCCTCTTCTTTCTATCAGGACGGCATCAAAGACTTGCCAATCCGATGGAGAAAATGTGTATCGAAGGCAGGACGCTATGTAGAAAAATCTCTATATGTGTATTTATTTTTGGTTGAAGCAATAAATTTCAAAAAATAATTCTCGTTTATATTTGATCTGCCCTCGTATCAATATTACATTTATTAATTAGTAGGCTACTGTTTGACCACATATGCTATGCCACAGCCGTGTGTAAAACTCTTATTAAGAATGTGTTAGAGCACATTACTTCTCCCATTCTCTGTTTCGTACACTCTCTACATCACTGTATCATAGTTTTAAGTGTTAATTTCATGTTTTGCTATACCTGGCCACTTGGCACGGCATCTTAGCATAGTTATGTGGTAGACTTAACGTATAGTAAATGATTGAATGGATGTCATATTTTCTGAATGGTCTACAGTCGCATGATGGGAATGTGCTTACAGTGCATTAGTATCATGTGGAATGCTAGCAGAGATATATCGACATCATGATGATCTCAAATGTTTTTTTGGGGTGCAGAACAAAATATTGGTAGGCAGCTGATTCACCTAGTATATACCGTATATTATAGTCGAGTCACCCGCTATCCGGCCCTGATGTTTCTTAGACTGTTGCCGATTTTTAATCATGCAATATAAACAAATGTGAACTCGTAAAATATTTTACGCATACTTAGATTAGATTCTGTGTTAATGTGATGGAAATGCGTATGGAAATATGCAAAAATTACCTCTAATACAGTAGAAGTCTGTTATAGCGAGAATTCATAACAGTGAAAAAATTACTCGCTATAACGGATTGTCGTTATATCCGATTTTTGTATAAAAGTCGGAAAACCCGCCATGCACATTAAAATCGGCATGAAACGGCAATAAGTTTGTTCAAAACTTGTGTTTCCGCAGATGATATCCACACTATGACTTGTTTGTTATTTTTCGAAATCCGATACTACGTGAAAGTGTATGTTTAATTTCATTCTTAAAAAAATATAGTACCGCATTTCTCCGACACCAAGATGAACCCCACTTTTTCCTTCAAAAAATTTAAATCGGGCTCAAAAAGTACTTTGTAAAATCATATGAATGCCTTTGTTGTACAGTAGGCCTACACATTTTTAGACTATTTTTAGACGCCGAACATTAACTTTCGTCATGCCGTATTTTTTTGCGGCTGCACAATTATTATTTATTTCCGTGGGTTTAAGGACCATTAATTTAAAATTGGCATTATAATACCGACGCGAACGCGTTGAAAATTTGCCGGCAATACCTATTCCATGCTTCTCTGCAATACAACGATCCACCAGAAAATTATTCTTGCTGTCTATAAATCTGTTACTTTTACTCAGCGTCAGATATAACCGGCTACCGCTACACGCACGTGTTGCTTTCCTGGTTCGGCCAAATTCAGCGGCTAGCGATTTATGGGCCTAATCGCGGCCGTTGAAAGTCAACGCACGAGTTTATTGCGCCACGGTATGGCCATTCCGCCCTTGCGTTTTTCGTGCACATACCTCACAATTTCATCTTCAACTTCTTGAAAGTGTCCTTGTTGCGTACCCCTGAATGCATTTTTTGTACAGTACGCATTTTTTAGCTCTTTGTCTTCAAGCTAACGCCAAATATTGGCTTTAGTTAGGCCTATGTGCGGCTGCACAATTATTCTACATTTCCGAGTGTTTAATAACCATTAACTTGGCATCATATTATCGACTAGAACCCGTTGAAAATTTGCCGGCAATACCTTTTCCACGTATCTTTACAATACGACTATCCATCACGAAAATATTCCTGCTGTCTATAAAAATTTTACTAAGCGTCAAGTACAATAGACGCGTTATAACTCTGCCACTAAGTAGCTATGGCCTTTCTAAGAATTCAAAGGCTCTCATGTTTTGATGCCATTCTGCAGATTTGAGAAACGTTCTTGTAGAAGCTAATAGAATGCCATAATCTCTTCACTATTTCCTGAGATGCAGTAACGTTACACACAGGCACTGTACAACCGGTTGTCGCAGCTAGCGATGTAGGCTATAGTAAAGAGGCGGTCGTTTATTGTCAACAAGTTTTGTGCGTGTGTGAAAAGAAGCGGCGTGGTTACCGTGGTAGTGCCAGTGGTATCCATTAACTTACTGTCAGGCCGCGAATGCAAGACAACCCTCGAGTTTTCGCATGAGATTCTGAGAAAAAATGTCTGGGATTCGGAGAAATACGGTATCACTCCAGAGGTTTCTGTGGCAAACACTTCAGTTTTCTTCTTACGGCGTCACCTAACCTAACCGTATATGTATCATGGAAACATATTTGAAACGCATTGTAACTTTTTGATGGCTACCCATAAATAAAAATAAAATAAAATCATGAATAAAAATATATAAATAAAATTACTCAAAAACTTAATAAAATTAATAAGCATAATTAACCGAAATATCCTTATTATGGGCGCCAGAGTTCACCAGAATGGATCCCTCGAATTTAGATAAGAGCATGATAAACTGTATATCCCAGGGCGTGTACATAATGCTGCGTACTGGTACATCTGCTGCAGGCCTTACGTAACCTCCTGAAATCGACTAATTAGGTAGGAACTGCACCTAGGTTCATCAATAACACTGATTCTAAAATAGCTAACTATATTCTTAACAAATTCCGTGCATGAGCACCTCATCAACATACAACATTATACATATAATACACAGAAAATATTGCTGGAAGACTCCATATTCACAACAACAAAAATAATGAAAATCGTGGGAAAACGAAAGCGAGAACTAAGCTACCATTTGTAGATAGTCCGATGAACAATGTACATGTATGAAGATAAATACCCTTCACTGTCTCTATATCAATTCGACTTACCGATTCTCATAATCGGCAGTTATCACATCACACAGATACTGTACCTTGTACTACTGTGTTCACATATTTTAACACTTGTTGTAAAGATATATACACACGTCTGTCGATCCTCAACATAAATTATGGAAAGTCTGAGATAGCTTTCACCAGCATATAATGCTAGGCCGCCACAAGTGCTACAATACTTAATGCGCAAGCACTCTCCACAATCAGCCACTTTCCGCGAATATAACGAGACTACGCTCCACGAACGTTTGAAGTCCAGTCCATTGCAGCCATGTCACTCCAGTACCGTGTATCAGCACCACTTCCTTCCCGTACAGTGCGTCAGTTGTAGTTCTCTTATACAGTGTCACTGGTTGTAGTTATCTTCCTTCTCGTTCCTTTACAATCACCTCGGTTGCCGCCGTATGATCAACCTTTATAGACATCAACATCCCCCTCCTCTCAGATGATACGTCTGGATTGGTGCTTGCCAGCCAATCATGAGTGAACCTCTTGTCAAGACCCAGCCCTGAACTCATACTTGGTCTCAAGACAATAACAAACGCTCGGGTATATCATATGAGTCAACGAACTTCCCTAATACAACAACAAGCTTATCTCATCAGGCTGGGATATATACATGACTCATTGAATATCCCGACACGAGTACATCACAACAAACACTGGGGTATCCACATGACTCAACCAAATTACCAGAGTTATTAAAGCAATGTTTTCCCACTCGTGCAAAACAAATTACTCATACCTACATATGTGGATATCTTCCAGCTTACCAATATAAAGGCAAAATATACAAATGAAATACTGATAATAATAATGATAATAATAATAAAAAATCGAATACTGACAATAATATCTCTAACTTCTACATATAATTCGGGGGTGTGATATATGTACTATCACATAACGCCCCCTTGGTGATTCAATGATATCACATATTATGATTCACCATAAAACAGAAGTTCATACATAACCTTATAATGACATAACTGAACACATAATTTACTGTAATAATAATATATACATTGCGTCTACTGCATTGTATTCGCACACACGAAATACAATTTGTCCAAACAATAATAATAATATGGCTATATACACACAACTCTGGTTGTTTCATATAGCATTGAACACAATCCCTTCTTGCTACTGTACACATACATTAAAATTGATAATATATACATCCAAGGTGCAGATCCTATCTCTTATATCTGCGAAGGCTGTAGATATTAAATGTCCCAAGGACCTTATTTTCAGCGCTTAGGAGGCTATAAGCACACTTGCCTATTCTACTGTCCACAGTATACGGACCCTGATACAATTGAAAAAACTATATATAAACTTAACATTGGCTTCGATAAGCGAGGAATGCGTACCGCAATAAAAACTAACTACGTCTAGAATACATTCTATCTCACACACAAACATTCATACCATCCAGTCACACAAGAATCATACAAACTTTCATTCGGAATATTCATAAAAAGGAAATCCCTCTTTCTGAAATGCGCAGGAATATCTCTACGTTTTTTCTTCCACAAACACACAATTAATGCAAGCAAACAGATCACATACTTTTTCAAACATTCCACATCGAAATCATACAACACGTCATTCAGATCGTTCATACAACTCTCAGAATTACCGTATTTCACGGCATAATCGTCGCCACCGCGTAATCGTTGCATCCTTTATTTTCAATACAAAAATCGGACTTTAAACCTTTAATTACATAATCATCGACCGGGCGAGTTGGCCGTGCGCGTAGAGGCGCGCGGCTGTGAGCTTGCATCCGGGAGATAGTAGGTTCGAATCCCACTATCGGCAGCCCTGAAAATGGTTTTCCGTGGTTTCCCATTTTCACACCAGGCAAATGCTGGGGCTGTACCTTAATTAAGGCCACGGCCGCTTCCTTCCAACTCCTAGGCCTTTCCTATCCCATCGTCGCCATAAGACCTATCTGTGTCGGTGCGACGTAAAGCCCATAGCATAATCATCGCACGTCCAAATTTTGTTCACTAATCTGGTTAAATGGTAAATGGAACTGCAACGTAAGTTGCACATGAATGCGCAATTTAAATACGTGTATGGTTTATGGGCAATTTGGCAACACAGTCACGTTTGCGACATGTTGCACAACGTATAAATAAATAATACCGGTATATGTACGACGCATGGCTTACCGGTAGACTATCGGCAGTTTCACAACGTGGTCGCGAGACAGTGTACTATTTATTCACCACCTACATATTATGCTTACCGGTAGGCTATCGGCAGTTTGACAACGTGGTCGCAAGACAGTGTACTATTTATTCACCACCTACATATTATGCTTACCGGTAGGCTATCGGCAGTTTGACAACGTGGTCGCGAGACAGTGTACTATTTATTCACCACCTACATATTATGAGTTCCCATTTGAAATACGTAAGGCTGTAAGTTATCGCTTATCGGCAACGTCGCCAGGAAATACCGGCTAGGTAGGTTGAATGGACCTCGAACCAGCCCTCAGATACAGGTAAAATTCCCTGACCCGGCCGTGAATTGAACCCGAGGCCTCCGTGTAAGAGGCAAGCACGCTACCCCTACACCATGGGGCCGGCTCCTGTGTTATTGCGCACGAAGTGAAATCCAAGACGATAACGCAGATTTCCACGGAATTATTCAGCCGAATTATTTACGATGTCTCAGTTGTCATCGCTAGACTCTTATCTTACTACTACGTCATACGTGTCCGGGCATGGGATGAAAACTTTTATCCAAGCAGCCAAGATAATTATTATCCAATGCTATTAAAGTTTTATTTTATAAACTCGTCAGTAATGTAATGTAAAATCATCAATAACTGGGAAGAAATATTAACCTAATTACCGTATGTTTAAAAGAAATTGAAAATAATTAATGTTTGTTACTGACGTCTCGGAATACAGTCAACTATACAGTAGATCTACACCGCGCTAGCTAGAGCTCCGGTTTGTGAGCTTTGCGCAAGCGCAGTAGTGTGTCGCAACCAACGAGCTAAACTGATAAATTGTTGCATGCTTCCTTGCTGCCTAACAGTATTGGCTGCTCTGGAATGGACAGATCACAGATGCATTTATTTGTTTCAGATTTACGTGATTACTGTAGACATGTGTGCGTGAGAATTTAAGTTTTTAATTTGTGTTTTGGGTGTTTGCAGAAATAATTTGTTTTAATAGTGAACAATTACGGAAAGTCATTTATATCGCAAAACATTAACGTGTGAAGCATTTATAAGCGATTATGGATAAATATAGAAACTATTCTGCGGGCATCAAGCTAAGCGTAATTGCCTTCGCTGAACAGCACGGGAACAGAGCTGCAGAAAGAAAATTTTCTGTGAGTGAAAAGTTGGTGCGTGACTGGCGGAAAGTAAAAAACAAGCTAAAAAGCACAAACCCTTCTAGACGCGCGTTTAGAGGTCCTAAAACAGGGAAGTTTTCTATAATTGACGAAGAAGTGTTTAGGTACGTCAGTGAAATACGTAACAATGGCTGCAGTGTATCATATGAAATGTTACAAATTAAGGGACAGGAGGTAGCGCGCAAACACAACATACCGGTAACTCAGTTTAAGGCGACTCGTGGGTGGATTAAGGGGTTCATGCGACGACACAATCTGTCAGTACAAAGGAGAACAACACTAAGCCAAAAGTTGCCTGCTGATTACACGGACAAGATTGTAAATTTTCACCGATTTGTCATACGTTTGCGCAAGGAAACTTCGTACTTGCTTTCTCAAATCGGTAATGCCGATCAGACTCCAATCTTTTTTGATATGCCTCGCAACAGCACTATTGCGCTAAAAGGATCACGGAGTGTATTAATGAAAACCAGCGGTAGTGAGAAGTTGCGATGCACGGCAATGCTAGCCATTACAGCTGACGGGAGAAAGTTGCCGCCTTACATCATTTTCAAGAGGAAAACGATGCCTAAGAATATACAGTTTCCCCGTAGAATTCATGTACGACTGCAACCAAAGGGTTGGATGGACGTAGAACTCATGCTGGACTGGGTTAAAACTGTGTGGAATAGAAGACCTGGTGCACTACTAAAACAACTAGCTCTGCTTGTTTTAGATAGTTTCCGAGGTCACCTCGTGAACGAAGTGAAGCAAATTCTCACTACAAATAAGACACGACAGATAGTCATTCCTGGTGGCCTAACATCTGCTTTGCAGCCACTAGACGTATGTGTTAATAAACCCTTTAAAGACCACTTACGTCGATTTTACAACGAGTGGATGATGAGCGGCGATCAGCAATTGACGCCCGCCGGAAATATCAGGCGTCCACCCTTGGACTTGTTATGCTCGTGGGTGAAGAAGAGTTGGGATCTTATACCACCTGAACTAGTCTCCAAGAGCTTCAAAAGGACTGGGATTTCGAATGCACTAGACGGTTCCGAAGATGACGTAGTGTGGCAGGGAGACGAAGAATCTGATACTGGTATTAACAGAGGCGAGGACGGCGCATCAGATAGCGAAACCTGCGATAGCGACACCTAAGATTTGGAATAAATTGCGTACCGGTAAGTCCGCATTTCACAACAAAGCGATAATTTTTTGCAAGTGTAATATTTTAACTTTAATACTCAAATTAATGACAAATTAACTTAATACGTTCATTTTTATTTTCAGGTTGGAAAAACGTTCGCCGAATTGTTGCGAAAAATTATGAATTTTGTTTTAGACTATTTTAATTATTTTGATGTATAAACGCGAGTATTACGTGCATCTTAAATTTGTATCAAATACAATTTAGTTATAAATACATTTTTTGAGTAATACAAATACTGGTATTAAATATTCATCGTATAATGGTCGCACCCTACAATTTTTTTCGAATATTTTGGTATAAAAAGTGCGACGATTATGCCGTGAAATACGGTAAATAAAATATTACCCACTCGCTTGGATAGACTTTCTTTCATCTCACGCACACTTCCATTCTCACTTTCCTTAAACATTCCCAACACACACACATGATCTCTGACACAAAAATTTCTCACAAAATCTTCAAACCCTGAATCACCATACAAGTTACCACCCTTCCGATGAATCCCCTTAAGCACAAAACTTGACGTACAATCGACTTCAAACAACCCTTTACGAACAACGGTCATAGTTAGCTCACACTTATCAAACATACGTACTTCAATCTCACTCACGCTCACTCGATTACAGAAATTCTACCATAATACACTTCGAAATTGCTGTCATTACTACTTAATGACCCAACAATTAATCCATCTTCACCAGCTTCCATATCAGCTCCTACTTGCACCACTTTCATGCGAACAACACTGCTACTTTCGACTCTCTTATCAGAAGTTTCATTAATCTCAAAGTTACCATTTTCACACATAATGGACCTAACTTTACTCTCCTCACGTACACTTAAATCAACAAAAACATCCTCATGATGTATACTCCGTGAACACTCTTCACTCACAAAACAACCTTCATCAACTTCACAAAAAACTTCACTTTCAATTTCAGAAACTTCCACAAGATTATCGATCGCAACAACGCTATTACCATCACCACTAGCACAAAGTAAGACATCCGACAAATCTTCCTTAATTTCATCCCGCCCCCTATTTTGAAAATCTCTCTGATAAACGATTTCACTCTGTACTTTATCAAATGCCTCCCTTAACACTTTGCCCCGCTCGTCAATCTTACTGGACAATCCATCAAACATATTATCGATTTCACTGGACAATTCATCATACTTACTGTTAACAACATTTACTTTACACTTCAACTCTTTAATCTGACAATCAATCTTACTGGACAATTCACCCTTCGGCTCTTTACTGAACTGATTAAATAGCGATTGAATCATACAGAGCATTGAAGCCTCCCCTTGATCCCCTACATTCTGAGTTTGAGACGGGTTACTCTGTTCCTCACCTACCGTTGCCGATTGATCTTTCCTACTATCAGCCATTTTGCTATTCTCACTTAAATTAGATAAACTCGATGTGGTGGAATTCTTTTGACTTCTCTTATCCTGATTCATAGTACCAACAAGTTTCAAAACCTCTCTACTTCTCAATTTTATAATACTGGACTCGCTACAACATTTCTTCATACTCCAAAATACACATCACGTACATATAAAACACTTCACTCACATAGTTTGCAGCATTCCAACCACACCTGACAAGTGCACCTACGCTTATAAGCCTAACAGATATACCAATCATTCAGCCACATGTTGGGAAGCCAATTGTAAGCTTTTGATGATAATAATGAATAAAATCATGAATAAAAATATATAAATAAAATTACTCAAAAAATAAAATTAATAAGCATAATTAACCGAAATATCCTTATTATGGGCGCCAGAGTTCACCAGAATGGATCCCTCGAATTTAGATAAGAGCATGATAAACTGTATATCCCAGGGCGTGTACATAATGCTGCGTACTGGTACATCTGCTGCAGGCCTTACCTAACCTCCTGAAAACGACTAATTAGGTAGGAACTGCACCTAGGTTCATCAATAACACTGATTCTAAAATAGCTAACTATATTCTTAACAAATTCCGTGCATGAGCACCTCATCAACATACAACATTATACATATAATACACACACAAAATATTGCTGGAAGACTCCATATTCACAACAACAAAAATAATGAAAATCGTGGGAAAACGAAAGCGAGAACTAAGCTACCATTTGTAGATAGTCCGATGAACAATGTACATGTATGAAGATAAATACCCCTCACTGTCTCTATATCAATTCGTCTTACCGATTCTCATAATCGGCAGTTATCACATCACACAGATACTGTACCTTGTACTACTGTGTTCACATATTTTAACACTTGTTGTAAAGATATATACACACGTCTGTCGATCCTCAACATAAATTATGGAAAGTCTGAGATAGCTTTCACCAACATATAATGCTAGGCCGCCACAAGTGCTACAATACTTAATGCGCAAGCACTCTCCACAATCAGCCACTTTCCACGAACATAACAAGACTACGCTCCACGAACGTTTGAAGTCCAGTCCATTGCAGCCATGTCACTCCAGTACCGTGTATCAGCACCACTTCCTTCCCGTACAGTGCGTCAGTTGTAGTTCTCTTATACAGTGTCACTGGTTGTAGTTATCTTCCTTCTCGTTCCTTTACAATCACCTCGGTTGCCGCCGTATGATCAACCTTTATAGACATCAACATCCCCCTCCTTTCAGATGATACGTCTGGATTGGTCCTTGCCCACCAATCATGAGTGATCTCTAGACAAGACCCAGCCCTGAACTCATACTTGGTCTCAAGACAATAACAAACGCTCGGGTATATCATATGAGTCATACGAACTTCCCTAATACAACAACAAGCTCATCTCATCAGGCTGGGATATATACATGACTCATTGAATATCCCGACACAAGTACATCACAACAAACACTGGGGTATCCACGGACTCAACCAAATTACCAGAGTTATTAAAGCAATGTTTTCCCACTCGTGCAAAACAAATTACTCATACCTACATATGTGGATATCTTCCAGCTTACCAATATAAATGGCAAAATATACAAATGAAATACTGATGATGATAATAATAATAATAATAATAATAATAATAATAAATCGAATACTGACAATAATGTCTCTAACTTCTACATATAATTCGGGGGTGTGATATATGTACTATCACAGCATGTAGAGAAATGATAACCTACTCGCGAAAAATTTACATGTAAATAACCTTTCCGAAATTTAACAAGACGCGAGAAGATATGAAATGTCCTCTGAAATCAGTGATGTACTCTGCCATATCTTGAGATGTATCATGGTCTTACTTAATTTCCGTATATAACATTAAAATCAAGATATCGTTTACTTCAATCTTTATTTTTAACGAGATAACAACTGCTATCGGCCACGTTATTTATGCATTTATTACAAAAACGTGTTATCCTCTTTCATTTTAAATTTTCTTTAGAGAACAGCAGTCGACGGGTATTACTAATCAACTCCAACATCGCCTTTAAATGTCGACGAGAGAGCTTGCAAATGCACAAAGTGAGAAAACTATACCGTACCGAAGATGATCGATCGCATTTGTTGCAAACGTTTCAGTTTTCTTATTCAAACAGCGTCACCTATCCAAACTTAACCGTACTATATGTATGATGAAAACACACTTCAAGCGCCAGTAGAGAAATCTTCTCGCTATAAATTTTCATAATAGCCTTTTCATAATTTAACCAGGCACGAGAAAATATAAACTAACTTCTAAAATCAATACAGCACTCTGCCGTATCGCAAGGTGTATCCCATTCTTACTTAATTGCAGTATTTAGCCTCAAAATTAAGCGATCGTTTAGTCAGCCTTGATTTTTAACGAGTTAACAACCGTTATCGGACACGTTCCTTACGCATTTATTACGAAAATATGTTCTCTTTCATTTCAAATTTTCTTTACGGAGCAACAATCGACGGGTATTACTAATCAACTCCAAAATCGCCTTCGAATGTCGACGAGAGAACTCGCTAGTGCACATAGCAAGGAACGATGCCGAAGGTAATCGATCGCATGCAATATAATCGCTGGGGTGCATAAATATCAGTAACGGAAAAAATCGTGCGCGCTTAATAGCTCATAATAACGGATGCGTCAGTGATCGGGTTCTCGCTGTAACCGAAGGACGATACACAGTTTAATATAGGAATTTTGAAGGGACAGAAAAAAGTCATCGTCATAGCGGAGTTCTCGTTATATGCCGTACTCACTATAGCGGACCTACTGTATATTGAAATTTGAGGGTTAGAAACTTCATTTCGAATGGTCCGTATTGAACTGAGGTGAGATATATATTTAAGTAAAATTTACAATTCCACCTTTTCAATACAACATACTTTTGCAATGCAGTTTTACATTACAGTTAAATATTTATTTGGTACCAGTTTTGACCCTGTTCGGGGTCATCATCAGCCATAAACATAAATTCTACAATTCATTTGAAAGGTCCTATAACAATACAATTTTAACATAACATTAAGATTAAAATAGACAAATATGACATTGTCGAGTTAAAATGTTAGATGATGATGAGACTCAGAGGTGATAAAAGTTTACAGATAAGCACAAATACTTTAGAGTATGGCAAATTGTAGTTATAGAGTGGCTGTAGTTGACTCCAGGTACTAAAGTTCTTAAATGTGTCTCTGTCACACATGTTTTGAAGGTTGTATGACCTTGTGTAGCACTGATTAATATGAATTAAGTAGGTACGAATATGATAAAAGTTTGTAAAATAAGCACAAATGATTCAGAATATGGTAATTATATTCCGATGGAGTAGTACTAATATATTTCTAGGTACTTATTGTTCTTAAAAAAATGCATATTTTTCACGCAAGTTCTGGCAATTGTATGACCTTGCTTAACACTGATGTATAGGAAATAAGTTATACACATGACTTAAAATAAGCACAAATGCTTCAGAATATGGCAATTATATGCCGTTGGAGTAGTACTAATAGATTTCTAGGTACTAATTGTTCTTAAAATGCGTATCGTTCACACAAGTTCTGACGGTTGTATGACCTTGCTCGACACTGATTTAAAGGAAATAAGTCATACACATGATGTAAATAAATTAGAAAACATGTCATTGGATGAACTTGAAGTAGATATCTATGATGCTGAGGGCAAGTGCTGTGCATGAAGGTCGAATAAATATTTGTAAAAGAAGGGTGGCGAATATTTCTCAGTTCATTGCGGAGCATTTGGACCTAATAAACAATAAGAAAAAAGGCCAAACAAAGTTAGTGCGAAGGCCAAAGAAGAAAGGGGGTTTGAATAATGAAAGTAAATGTTACTCACCTTATGCAGCAGTGTGAGAAGCGTAGCAAATTGTGTATGACTGATGTGAATGAGGAAGATTGGGAATGTAGGGGAGAGGTGGAGTAGGCGGGATGGAGAAATGGGGGAGGAGAGACTACGTTTACGGCGGGGATGAAGGATGTGGGAAAGGGGGTAATTGCTGCGGAAAAGTGCCTTGAATTGAACGTAAAACCTATTTCTGATTTGTTAGATTAACATTTCTGAAAATAATAATGAGTAGTTCTAATAAAATATTAGGTTTCTCCGAGATGTCAATAAGATTATAATTAGTATTAAAGTACTGGTCTAAGTGTATAAAACAGTTTTCCTTTATATTAAGTAAAGGGCCTTTGTTTACTACTTCAAGGATTTCCATATCTTGCTCTATGCTGGTGAAACTATGGTTGGAATCATGCATGTGTTGGCCAACTGCAGAGAATGTATTGTATCTTATGGCATTTGTATGTTGCAAATATCTTATACTGAAATTCCTCCCTGTCTGTCCCATATACGAAAAATTACAAGAATTACACTTAATCCTGTAAACTCCCGATTTTAAAAATTTGTTAATCCGGTTGATTGACGTAGTATTATGTAAAATATCTGCATTTTTATTGCTGGTTTCAAAAGCTATTTTTACATTGTGTTTCTTGAGAATGTTAGTGACTTTATAGATTTCTTTGTTAAATGTGAAAGTAGAAATTGTAGGGATGTTGGGTTTTACTTTCTTAAGTGTGGTTTTAGGACGATGTTTGTATTTGTTGATTATTACAATGGTTACAATGGTCATTTCATAGAAAGAAATAATTGAGCACATTCAGAGGATGGAATAACCGTAATAACTCAATAATATTGCTGTTGATGCTTTCACGGCCTGTACTTATAGACATGATACTGTATAGGCTTTTGGGCTTATGCAGTGTCAAGAAAATAAGGTGAAATTCTTTACGTTTTGCAGAGAATTGAGCTCTGCGTCATCAGAAGAAAATCTCAACTGTCCACGAGAAAGGCTTCTTAAACAATGACTTTTGAAATCAGATGTTATAATAGAAGTGGAAATGGTACGCTCATTCATCACCAGATGGCTCCTCGGACGTGGCACAGCGCTAGCGTTCGAAGCAGAAGCTGACTGAACCATCAGAATCAGTCTAAGGGGTTATATAATATTTGTACGTAACATATGACATTGACAAGTGCATCACATTGACACAAGCCTGGAAAGAAACATCTGGCGATGAGGAACGTACGTGTGTTGGTTTCAGTTACTTAATACAGGGTCTTTTTTAGCTCGCTCCGCAGTACCACTCAGAGCACGGCACGGCTGGTGCAGTGACACTCCATCGCTAGCATATATGAGGAAACAAAACAAGCCTCCTGCAATAACCTTTGTAGGCTTTAAGAAGGCATATGACTATTCATAAACCTTTTATCACCCAAAATTAATCAGTGATAGAACTCAGCTTAAACCCGATCATTCACTGATTAATTGGTGTGGGTCACAATTCCTCTTTTCTTCGTTGAATTGCTGTTTATTCTTCTTTAGAGGTGTGAATTTAATTTGGTTTTGAATAAGTAGTGGTCTGAACCAGTGTCTATCTGGTTTTGAATAAGTAGTGGTCTGAACCAGTGTCTATTCTTCTTAATAATACTTTAATATTGTAGATTTCTCTTAGGAAAAGATTTGCCTATGCATACGTGATTCAGTCGCCATTCCCCTTTTCTCCAATCAGGATGTTTCCATGTTTGTTTGACCTCCATTTGAAGTACTGTATTTACGCGAATAATACCCGCACATTTTTAAAAAAAATTGGGGCATGAAATTGGGGTGCAGGTTTTATTTGCGTCAATGTTGGCATTTTTTTCACAATCAGCCATCCTAAATTTAGGGTGCGGGATTATTCGGTGGCGGTAATATTCGCGTAAATACGGGTATTTACGCGAATAATACGAGGCACGAAATTGGGATGCAGTTTTTTGTGTCAAAGTTGGCATTTCTTCTTTAAAAAAAAAAAAAAAGCCTACCTAAAGTTAGGGTGCGGGAATTATTCGCGTAAATACGTTATATGGATTTGGAGATGAGGTTGTGTTCTTTGCAGAGTTCAACAAGTCTTTGACCGTTCCTATTTCTATGTTAATGTGGAGACCATTTTCCGATTATGTCAGTATTTTTTCCTCTTCCTAGCTGGGCATTGAATTCCCCAAACAAGATTTTAACATTGTTTTTATTTACTTGGTTTACTGTTTGAGGAGATCCCAAAACTTTTCCACTTCTTTCTTGGACTTTGTTAAAAAATGTTTCTTATTAGTAGGGAATGGGCATATATGGTAGGATGGTATAAATTCTGTTTGTTGTTTTAAAGGTTAATGTTAAAATTTTTGGTGAGATGACTTGAAAATCAGTTACAGAATATATTATTTTTATATTTACTCTAAAGCCTGTTCCAAATTGGGGGCATTGTTTCATGACCCCAGGTTTCCTGTTGTAAATTCTATATCCTTGAGTTTCAAACGGTTCTTCTTTCATGTTTCTCATCTCCTTGCGCCCGCTATTAAAATTTTCTGTTTATCTAATTAGTCCGTAAAGTTCATGAACTTTACTGTATTTTTGTAGAGAATTAATAGTGTGTGTCAATATGTAATCTATTTGATTGTTTCATCCTGTTCTTGTGTGCTGGTGTATGTTGTGATTTGTTGCTGCCTTCTGTGTGGCTACCCGCCGAATCAGATGTAGCCATTTCCTTCTTTCTTATTGGGCAGGACGGTGGAATTGTTTTTCCAAATTACCTTACCATATTTGACTTTTGAAGGTAGTCAGCCTTGAGTGGAACAAGCTCCAGTTTACAACTGTGGTTATTAACCGCCGAGGAATTCTGATTTAGTTCACCTGCTGGAAATCTCCAATTTCCGAAGCACAAACCAAATATAATGTTAAGATATTGAAGATTGGAAAATTTTATTTTTGGTTCCAGAATTATTATTATTATTATTATTATTATTATTATTATTATTATTATTATTATTATTATTATTATTATTATTATTATTATTATTATCACCATCATCATCATCTAACCTTATATCTAAATCAACATATTTCAAAAGGAAATGAAACAAGCTTAAAACTTGGAAGCATCCTGATTAGAGGAAAGGGGAATGGCAGCTGGACCATGTTTGTATGGTTAAATTTTTTCATAAGGAAATGTGTAATGAAGAAGTATTAAGAGGAATAGATACTGGTTCTGATCACTACATTGTCAAAATCAAACTTAAATTCACACCACAGAAGAAGAAGAAGAAGAAGAAGAATATCAAAACTAATAAAGTAAAGAGGAATTATGCCCACACCCCATTAATTAAAAAGGACAAATATAAGGAAGTCACGCAAACAATAAAACTGACAGATAACCTTGAAGAATTGATCCCAGTTCTCAAAAAAACAAGCTGAAAATTTAGCTCCATTGAACCCTCGTAAAAAAACATGCCTGGTGGACGACAGAATGTGATGAAATTCATAAAGAGAGACATCAGGCATGATTAATGTTCCAAGCCCATAAATCAGTAGAAAATGCTATAAACTTAAAAAATATCAGGAAGAAATTCTTGCAAAATATTAGAAGAGAGAATTTCATAAGGATATAATAAACTCCATTGAAGTTAATTATCATAACACCCATTGTAGAGACTATTATAAAATTTTTGGAAGACAGCTACAGAAATATGCTCCTACATTTATGTTGAAAGATGAAAGTGGAAAAATGGCACGTAACATTAGTGATACCGGGTTCGATAGCTGCAGTTGCTTAAGTGCGGCCAGTATCCAGTATTCAGGAGATAGTGGGTTCGAACCCTACTGTCGGCAGCCCTGAAGATGGTTTTCCGTGGTTTCCCATTTTCACACCAGGCTGTACCTTAATTAAGGCCATGGCTGTTTCCTTCCCATCATCGCCATAAGACCTATCTGTGTCGGTGCGATGTAAAGCCAATAGCAAAAAAAATACCATTAGTGATAACGCTGAGATTATGGCAAAAGCATTCAGTAAACTTTTGTTCTGTGAAGAACCTAAGGAACTATTAAAAATTTATACAAATGCTCCAATAAAAACCAAATTTAATAACACAGACCCTCCATCATTTCAAGAATTACAAAAAGCACTAAAGGAACTTAAAAATTATAAGGCATGCGGAGAAGACCAGGTTTTTGTAGAGATGTGGAAATATTCAAGTAATATGGTTCCGAATTCCTTATAGAGGCTGTAAAAAATTTGGATCACTGAACAGTTTCCAGAACATTGGACAACAGCCTTAATACACCCTCTTCATAAACAAGGAGATAAGAGTAATCTGGATAATTATAAAGGATTGTGTATCTTGGACTGCACATACAAGGACTTTTCTAAGATCTTGTATGGAAGGATTAAAGATCGACTAGAAAAAGAGTTAGGAGAATACCAAGGAAGCTTTAGACCCTGGAGTTGTGCTGAACAGAACATCACTCTAAAATTAATAATGGCATATTACAGAAAACAAAACAAGCCTATAGTAATAACATGTTGACTTTAAGAAGACATGTGATTGTATACATAGACCTTCAATGTTAAAAATTTTGTGGAATTCTGGATTCCATCCTAACTTAATTAAACTGATAGAACTTACTTTAACTAATACCATATCAAAAGTAAAGTTTAGAGGAGAGGTTTCTGAGCCATTTTTGATTTTAAAAAGTTTAAGACAAGGAGACTGTTTATCACCATTACAATTTGATTGTGCATTAGAATTTATAATAAGGGAGTGGTACAAGGTCAACCCAAAGAACATAAAAGTTGGACGCTCCAAACAGAATTTAAGTTCAAACTGTTTAGGATTTGCTGATGACCTTGCTCTATTGTCCAACAATATTCAGGTAACTTGACACCAGATTAAATCTGTACAGGAAATAGCACAAAAAATAGGTCTTACAGTATCCTTTGAAAAAACTGAGATCATGTTTACACATCCCCACTGGGAAAGAAAATAACAGTTGATGGGCAAGAAATCAAAATTGTTGATAAATTTAAATATTTAGGAGAAATCATAACATAACCTTAATGAGAAACATTTACATAAATAAAACTAAGCAAATTATATTACCAAGACTATATACAATAAAAAAAGCTTATTGATAGCAGCAATATTATGACATTATAAAACAGTCACACAGCCTGAAATAACTTATGCTAGTGAAACCATTTTTAAAACTACTAATACAGCTGAAACAGACAGAATACTTAAGACAGAAAGAAGAATAATTAGAACATGCATAAATAAGTGAGGAAAGCAATGGGAAACTACATCACTCATTTCCCTAGTACACCTCTTCAGTGATGCCTAGGCATCTATGACAGCTGATGGCAGAGCTGTTGACGATCCCACCAGCGTTAGCGCTGATGGACTGAACATACATACACGCATAAATAAACAGCATCAAGTTAATGGACAATGGAGAATAGCGTCAAATAAAACATTTTATAAGAAAATTGAACCAGTATTGAGCATGATTAGGGAAAAGTGTATATCATTCTTTGGACATCTTATCAGAACATCTGACACCAGAATTAGCAGCAGAATAATTGAAAAATTATGGATTAACAAGACCAAGATTAAATGTATCATGGAAACTAAGGAGGATATTAAAGAACTACAAATAAAAATAGACGATCTCAAAAACAAAACAGAAAAAAATAAAATACTTCAGGACAAACACCAGGCTACAGACTAAGATCAATAAAAGGTCTAATGGGAGGGTATTTTCAACGGAACAAAGGAACACAGCATCTCTCAGAATGAAAAAATATTGGGCTGATAGGAAATCAACTAGTGTCTGAGTGTTATGAAAGGTGTTGCTTATAGGATCAATCGTGCTGCAATGGCACCTTCTGGTCTAGTGAGGAAAGCAATGGCAAACTACCTCACTCCTCATCTTGCGTAGTACGCCTCATCTGGGCTCTGCCATTGGTTTTTGCAGTTTCCCTATAACTGCATAGCCTTTGGTGGTGCTATTTGTGGATCCAACCAGCCTCTGGGCTGATGACCTAACAGACAGAAGAGACAGACAGACAGACAGACAGACAGACAGACAGACAGACAGACAGACAGGAAATCAAGAAATCTTTAGTATGATTGACTAGAGTGGTCCAATGTAGGCCATAAAATGTAAAATAAATAAATTTTTACTAATATACTGACAATGATAAAATTGATTATTTTTTCACATGTGCATAAAAGTAATGTAAATATGTGTTGTTTCTTAAGGGATTATAAGTGTTCTGGTAAATGTATTGCTTTGTGAGATTCCTCTTGTATATTCCTTTTATTTTGGGGAAATCTCTTGTATTCTTGAAATATATTTGTTCTCCATTAATCCTGTGATATTGTGCAGATTTTTTATTAGACACTAACACAGAATATTGGTTTAGTCGTAGCATCTCAGGTGATGAAGATGGTCCATTGTGTGATACCATCAGCCGTAAAACGTTGTTTTACCTCATTGCTACTCTGAATGCAGCATTCTGCCCAGATTATGACTTCTCCAATGCCAAGAGCCATGAATTCAGCAAGGAGCCTAGTTTGCAGGTAACAATTTCTACTGTGTTTACTCATGTAATTTCCTCCTTTTTTTCTGTTAAAATGTGGAGTTCAAAAACCGTGTTGAGGATATGTGTGGAAATTACACAATTGGAAGTAAACCTACAATAAAAAATGTCAAACCTTTCATTTCTTTATTAGATTAATATTTTGAACCAAATAACTGGATGGAAGTTGTGCGACTGGACCACACTAGGAACGAAGTGGTTAGGGCCTCTCGTAAAGTTGCCCTGATTCCTGACGAAATGAGAGAGGGACTGAGGTGGGATGGTCACATGGTCAGAGCTGATGCAGAATGTATTGTGAAGTGAGCACTTACTCTCAGCCCAGATGGACAACTGACTCTAGGCGGACCTAAAATGTGGGGAATGGACTGCATCTGCCTGAGGGGCGACATGAGAGCTGCAGGTGTTTATCCTGCCAACGCTAAAGATTGGGAAAAATGAAGGGCGAAATGCAAGAAGGCAAACATCACATAGGATGGGAATAATGCCAGGAGGAAGAAGTAGTGCAATAACACAAGATTTTAGCAATTTTAAGACTTTTTTCTTCGATGTCACACTGTATTCAAGTTGAAAACAGTGGCAGTGGTGATTAGCTTGACCTATGGAATCAATCCTAGCAATGCATACAAATATACAATACACATTAATTTTGTAAATAAATATCAGCATGCCTTTATTTTAAACTCCGCCGGGCTGAGTGGTTAAGGCGGTTGAAGTGTTGGCGTTCTGACCCCAACTTGGCAGATTCGATCCTAGCTCAATCCTGTGATATTTGAAGATGCTTAAGTATATCAGCCTTGTGTCGATAGATTTACTGGCATGTAAAATCACATGCAGAACTAAATTCCGGCATTTCAGCGTCTCCAAGAATTGTAAAACCAATAACATTGTTATTATTTTACTCTCCACGGCTTTCATCAATAGACAGATCATTTTCTTCAGTGGAATCATCATCGTTTGCATCAATCGCATCGTCCCACGTGACTTTGTCCTCCTAGCCATTCATCGCATTGGATATAGGGTTGGGCAGACCGGAACATTCAGTTATTCCGCAACATTAGGAGCTTGGAGGCGGAGCGTTTCGGTACAGAGTGCCGCCACATGGGACGCGGGACTGTAGCTGCATAGTAGAGAGAGAGAGGCAACATGACATGCTCCGCGTCAGCTGGAATGTGCCTGTAACGAACGTGCTGTGTCGAAGGCGGCACTAGATAAACTAGTTGGCCTTGGCTGTGTGCAGTGGGCACTTCGGACGCGGGGCTGTAACTACGCACTGCGCAGTAGAGAGAACTTCGAGAGACAACATTACATGCTTCGGGCCAGCGGAACTATGCCTGTATCAGTGTATCGAACGTGCTGTGTGTAGTTTCTAATGGCCATGGCTAGCATAAAGCTGCACGAAACGCGAACGAACAGTTGAAACACTGAAATTCGCGCACAATAATCTCGTTTAAAGGCTGGGTTTAGGTTAAGATTTTTTCGGTCAATATGAAATACAGATAACACAGTTACAATGGCAGTACAGGTGTTTAAAAGTAACTAATCCAAGGATATTTCCACCAGTTGAATGTATCGGCAGGTATTGTAATTAGGGCCAGGATAAAACTTCACGGCACGTGAAAAACCAGTCGAAAATATGAAATATGCACCCAGAAATATCATGTCTAAAATGTTTTTAGGATAAGAATGTCTTCATTCATTCTGAAATACACCTGTCATAATTACACTGGAAGTAGATGTGTTTACAAATGTCACAATGTTATTTTCACTAATTAAACATATACTCGCACAATTAAAGAGATATTTACCGAGCTCGATAGCTGCAGTCGCTTAAGTGCGGCCAGTATCCAGTATTCGGGAGATAGTAGGTTCGAACCCCACTGTCGGCAGCCCTGAAAATGGTTTTCCGTGGTTTCCCATTTTCACACCAGGCTGTACCTTAATTAAGGCCACGGCCGCTTCCTTCCCACTCTTAGCCCTTCCCTGTCCCATCGTCGCCATAAGACCTATCTATGTCGGTGCGACGTAAAGCCACTAGCAAAAAATATATATATAATCGTCAGTACTGGTACCCTATTTACGTACACGATATTAAAGCAGAACACTAAAATACAAATTAAACAGTATATACTACACAAGGAGAACACGAAAATAAAAATTAAACACTATATTATACTGTACTAGGAGAACACGAAAATAAAAATCAAACACTATATTATACTGTACTAGGAGAACACAAAAATAAAAATTAAACACTATATACTGTACAAGGAGAACGCGAAAATAAAAATTAAACACTATATACTGTACAAGGAGAGCACGAAAATAAAATTAAGTTAAACTACCGACAAATGTTAATCTTCCAATAGGCTACAACACTTTAAATGGTGCTCAAAATGTTCACGGCATATTTGCATTCAGGAACATGATTTTAGAAACTTTGTCACTTTTTAGACGTGTACGGTTTTCTGTGATGGTCTGTCCCTGCTTTGAGAACACTCGTTCACAGGGAACTGATGTCGCCATAATGCAAAGTCTCTTCTTCATTAAGTCGTAGAGGGCTGGCAAGGTATCTTTATTGTCATTCCACCATTGAAGAGGATTCTCTATCCTATGCAGAAGAGGCATATTTAAATACTTGTCCATCTGTATGATACTTGCTGCTTTTGGATTAACAGTTGGCGCTTGAACGAGCTCTTCAACGGCTGCATCAAAGTTTTTCCACAGTATGCTCGAAAATGATACTGTAGACCCATATGCCTGATTCTCATTTGATGAGGGCTCTCGTATTCCACCTGTTGTGTTAACAGCTGTCTGTTGGTGTGCAGTGCCAATAACGGTAGCGGCATCATTAATAAGTTTTTCCTTTATTTCTTTAAGTTTGCTTCCATCCTTCATAAAACCATACGTCTTAAATCGTGGATCTAAAAGTGTTGCTTCCCACATTATATTTATATTGTGGTACTTATTGCAAATTTTACTTGTCAGTTCTTCACATATCTTGCCAAGGAGTCGAGAAATGGCCGGACTGTCATATTCCATCTCTCGCAGCTGTTGGTAGTGAGTTCGAAGGTTCCTACTCAATCCAATTTTTGAAAGGGTAACGTGCTTTTCACTGCTGACTTCCCTCGTCATTTCATCGAAGCACCGAAGAATTTCAACTGATTTCTCAATTATGTACCAGTCTTCATTGTTTAAAACTTCCACAGAATTATTGTTCATTATTGCAAGAGTACTTTGTAGTGGTTCTTTGGTCTGAATCACTCTATTTATCATCTCGTATGTCGAGTTCCACCGTGTTGGACAGTCCTGCTTTAGAGTCAGAACAGGATAACCCATCTGTTTTTGAATGCTGTGAAGTTTCTCCAAGGATTGTGGGCTCCTTTTAAAGAATTCGACAATACGTTTTACCTTCTCTCTCGTTGGCCTTATTTCTTCCAGGCTTGATTGTGCTACTAGATTCAAACTATGCGCTAAACACGGAACGTGCCACCAGTTGCACTTCTGAACCGCACTAACCATATTTGAAGCATTATCTGTTGTGCAGGCCACGATTTTGTCCTGAAGATCCCATTCTATTACCACTTTCTTGAGTTCTTCGGCAATGTTGTCTGCTGTGTGTCTTCCTACAAACTTTGAGCAGGACAGAAGCTTTGAAGAGAGTGTGCCATCACTTTTACATATGAAATGAGCGGTAACTGCTATATAGTTTTCATTTTTCAATGAAGTCCACCCATCTGTTGTAAGGGCTACATATGAAGCATTTTCTGACATGTTAGCCTTGACATCTTGCAATGTTGTGTCATAGAGTTTATTCAAGAGACTATTCGAAAGTGTTTTACGGCTTGGGATACTATAATTAGGATTCAACATCGATAAAAACTTCTGAAACTCCTCAGCCTCAACTATATTGAAAGGTAAAATATCTTTTGCAATCCATTTCAACAACTGTTCGTCAAGTTTCTCTTAGTTGTTGACATAGGCCTGGATGAATAGGCTTGTATTCTATTTTGTTTCAATCTTTGTATCTTCCCTCTGCTTCATGTGCTTAACTCGAATGTATGATCGGACGTACCTGTTGTAGTAGTAGCAGTAGTAGTGTTGGTGGTAGATGATGATGAAACAGCTTCCATTAGCGACACAGGAAGATAGGTTTGTCCAGTTATTACTTGAACAGATGTGGCAGGCACAGGACTTGAAGCTTCAGTTGTTGCGTTTTCGTCTTCTGAGTCATGATGCACCGATAAGAACCTACTTTGATAAATGTCTGTTGTGGGATGTTTAAGTTTGAAATGTCTCGTCATGGTGCCGGTTGAGGATCCCTTTGCACACAAAATAGAAAAACATATATTGCATTTCACTCTGTCCGGTTTTATTCCAGTAAAAAAGTTCCAAACAGGACTCCGGTGCGACATCATGGAAAGTTTACCGTCTTTTGTACGATGTATATTCCTAGGCTTCAATGAAAACACACTTATAGAACAGTTGAACACAAAACAGAACACATTAAGTTATTCGCATGTACCGATTTACTACCGAAGGCTAGTGGCAGGCTGCAACGGAACTCACAGAACAAAGAGAATATGACAGAACACGGAACACGAGCAGCACGTAGCGGGACTGGCGGCGGCACGGGCACACTGCACTTCCGTCTAGCGCCTGACACTCAGGAGCCGTCATGAGCCGTCATCGGCTATATCTGCTGTCACTTGACTCATAGTGCCGAACGCATCGTGTCGTCACAGGTCCTGCTTACCTTTGATTACTTGCGAATCTGAAGTGAAACCAATTAAACTAGTGTATTATTTAATTGTAAAATAGCCAAGTATAACTTCGTGTGCCCAGTATGTTGTACCCGTACTTCCTTTTATTATACACAAGACTTTCTTTATTTTATTTCTCATAGTGTAAGCATTCTCGAAGATCCCGCGTGAAAAGATGCTTTCAATCAGTTAACTGTAGCTTGCGGTAATGAGGTGAAATTTGTTAAAACGTGGACTTGAGTTTCTTTCTTTCAGAATGTTCAGTGAAATCATTACTTAAGCTAGTGAAGTGTATTATTTAATTCTCTAATAGTTGTGAATAACTTGGTGGGCTCAGTATGTCAGAATGTTCTACATCCTTTAATTATAGGAAAACTTGAATTATCATTTTAAGACGAAACATTCAGGTGAAGAAGTGATATTTACAAGTCACTTCTTCACCTACAATATGACATGGTCTTCCATCATAACGATATAAATATGATAATATTTGTAAGTAGATGTAAGTGTTTCATAATAATATTAGTGACTTAGTTTCTCTTTAAGGTGTTAGAAATAATTAATGTGTACCAAGTAGCATTAGAACAGATTACAAATTGAGCACGCGATAGCATTGTGAGCGTTCAATTATATCACTGAGCCTGTAATTCTGTTCACAGTACACTCTGAACTCGAGGAAAGTGAAAATCATAAGTTCTGAAAAGCTCAAGCAGAGGGAAAGTGTGGTGGCTAAATATCCTGGTACGACGATCATGCACGATAAAAATGAAATGTCGTATGGCTTTTAGTGCCGGGAGATCCCAGGATGGGTTCGGCTCGCCAGGTGCAGGTCTTTTGATTTGACTCCCGTAGGCGACCTGCGCGTCGTGATGAGGATGAAATGATGATGAAGACAATACATACACCCAGCCCCCATGCCAGAGAAATTAACCAATGATGGTTAAAATTCCAGACCCTGCCGGGAATCGAACCCGGGACCCCTGTGACCAAAGGCCAGCACGCTAACTTAGCCGATGACGGCTCCTGAGTGTCAGGCGCTAGAACAAAAGTGCACACTGCCGGTATCGACAGTCAGCTAGTAAGCGAAGGGGAAGGGCGCTTCTGACGGGATAGCAAGTCAATATCTCGGTCTCGCTTGAGAATGTTTCGGAGCAATTGACACTCCGTGTTCCGAAACAGCGGAATATAACGGTGCACCGGCACAGTGTCCCGAAACAGGGACATAGTGCCCAACCCTAATTGGATATCCCATCTTCTTAAAACTATTTGTGGAAATTTTTTCGTTAATCAGGACCCATGCCTGAAGAATCCAAGCGAACACTTGCTCTGGGTTTCTTACTGGTACCTCTTTTTGTCAAATCAAAGGAATCAGATGCCAGCCATTCCCCATAAAATCATCCAAGATGTCTAGTGACTGTAAACCTGATCTAAGGTTGCCTTTTTATTATGACTGGAACCCTGTTGAGATGGGACATTTTATTTTTTACTGGCTCCACTAAGTGACCACGAACACTGTCATGAAGAGGCATGGCTTGTTTATGAATTAAAGATCAGGGTATCGATATATACCACTTTCAGCCATTGTTTCATTAAATCAGTTGAATCTACCCTTTTCGGTGCATTTCTACAGCAGTGCCAACAAAAAGAAAGTTTACTTTGGCAGAGTTTCCCTTTTAAAAACAACTGGGTGGTAGCAATTGCAGTACAACTTAGTTTGTCTGCGCCTGCCATTTTGATTAATACACTGGACATACCCTTTATATGCACTGTCATACTTCATGGTACTTCGAAAACACATTAGTTCGGCCTGTGTTCGCAATATGAGATGGAAGAAAGGTATCTTCTCGTCTTAGTTTGATGACAGCATGGTGAAATTCCATTACTTTATCCATGCAATCACAAGGTAGATGGTTAGTCTGAGAAGACCAAGTCCATGCCCGCTCATCGTGAATTGCGCACTTGTGATGCCACTTTTTTTCCTTTTGTTTTGCTGTGTCCTTTGCATTTATTAGCTCAATTTCATTTGATACTGCAGTGCCAACATTTATCCGTACCACTACATAATCAAGTACTTCTTTCTTGTCTTTGGGTTTTTCCCTGCAATTTGGGCTACACAGCGATCAATATATTATAGACTTCCAAACCAACTCAAGTACCTTATCCAATTATGGACATTGGTGGCTTACCGTATTTCCCGGCATAATCGTCGCACTTTTTATACCAACATTTTCGAAAAAATAGTGGGGTGCGACCGTTATACGAAGAATTTTTAATACCAGTATTTGTATTACTCAAAAAATTGATTTATAACTAAATTGTATTTGATACAAATTTAAGATGCACGTAATACTCGCGTTTACACATCATAATAATTAAAATAGTCTAAAACAAAATTAATAATTATTCGCAACAATTCGGCGAACATTTTTCCAACCTGAAAATAAAAATGAACGTATTAATTGTCATTAATTTGAGTATTAAAGTTAAAATATTACACTTGCAAAAAATTATCGCTTTGTTGCGAAATACAGACTTACCGGTACACAATTTATTCCAAATCTTCTGTGTCGCTATCGCAGGTTTCGGTATCTGATGCGCCGTCCTCGCCGCTGTTAATACCAGTATCAGATTCTTCGTCTCTGCCACACTGCGTCATCTTCGGATCCGTCTAGTGCATTCGAAATCCCAGTCCTTTTGAAGCTCTTGGAGACTAGTTCAGGTGGTATAAGATCCCAACTCTTCATCACCCACGAGCATAACAAGTCCAAGGGTGGACGCCTGATATTTCCAGCGCGCGTCGCCGCTCATCATCCACTCATTGTAAAATCGACGTAAGTGGTCTTTAAAGGGTTTATTAATACATACGTCTAGTGGCTGAAAGGAGAAGTTAGGCCACCAGGAATGACTATCTGTCGTGTCTTATTTTTATTGAGAGGTTGCTTCACTTCATTCACGAGGTGACCTCGGAAACTATCTAAAACAAGCAGAGCTGGTTGTTTTAGTAGTGCCCCGCGTCTTCTATCCCACACAGTTTTAACACTCTGTGATCCTTTTAGCGCAATAGTGTTGTTGCAAGGCATATAAAAAAGATTGGAGTCTGATCGGCATTACCGATTTGAGAAAGCAAGTACGAAGTTTCCTTGCGCAAACGTATGACAAATCAATGAAAATTTACAATCTTGTCCATGTAATCAGCAGGCAACTTTTGGCTTAATGTTGTTCTCCTTCGCACTGACAGATTGTGTCGTCATATGAACCCCTTAATCTACCCACGACTCGCCTTAAACTGAGTTATGTTGTGTTTGCGCGCTACCTCCCGTCCCTTAATTTGTAACATTTCATATGATACACTGCAGCCATTGCTACGTATTTCAATGACGTACATAAACACTTCGTCAATTATAGGAAACTTCCCTGTTTTAGGACCTCTAAACGCGCGTCTAGAAGGGTTTGTGCTTTTTAGCTTGTTTTTTAATTTCCACCAGTCACGCACCAACTTTTCACTCACTGAAAATTTTCTTTCTGCAGCTCTGTTCCCATGCTGTTCAGCGAAGGCAATTACGCTTAGCTTGAAGCCCACAGAATAGTTTCTATATTTACCCATAATTGCTTATAAATGCTTCACACGTTAATGTTTTGCAATATAAATGACTTTCCGTAATTGTTCACTATTAAAACAAATTATTTCTACAAACAGCCCAAATACAAATTAAAAACTTAAATTCTCACGCACACATGTCTACAGTAATCACGTCAGTCACAAACAAATAAATGCATCTGTGATCTGTCCATTCCAGAGCAGCCAATACTGTTAGGCGGCAAGGAAGCATGCAGCAATTTGTTATCAGTTGAGCTCGTTGGTTGCGACACACTAGTGCGCTTGCGCAAAGCTCGCAAACCAGAGCACGGACGTTTTCATACATTGTTCTAGCTAGCGCGGTGTAGATCTACCGTGTAGTTGACCGTGTTCCGAGGCGTCGGTAACAAATATTCATTTTTTTCTATTTCTTTTAAACATACGGTAATTAGGTTAATATTTCTTCCCAGTTATTGATGATTTTACATTACATTACTGACGAGTTTATGAAATAAAAACTTTAATACCATTGGATAATAATTATCTTGACTGCTTGGGTAAAAGTTTTCATCCCTTGCCCAGACACTTATGACGTAGTAGTAAGATAAGAATCTAGCGATGACAACTGAGGCATCGTAAATAATTCGGCTGATTGTGACCTGAATAATTCCGTGGAAATCTGTGTTATTGTCTTGGATTTCATTTTGTGCGCAATAACGCAGGAGCCAGCCCCATGGTGTAGGGGTAGCGTGCCTGCCTCTTACACGGAGGCCCCGGGTTCGGTTCACGGCTGGGTCAGGGAATTTTACCTGTATCTGAGGGCTGGTTCAAGGTCCACTCAACCTACGTGATTACAATTGAGGAGCTATCTGACGGTGAGATGGCGGCCCCAGTCTAGAGAGCCAAGAATAACAGCTGTGAGGATTCGTCATGTTGACCACACAACACCTCGTAATCTGCAGGCCTTCGGGCTGAGCAGCGGTCGCTTGCTAGGTTAAGGTCCTTCGCGACTGTTGCGCCGGGGGGCAGGTGGTTGTAATAACGCAGAATTCTATCAGACCTCTTGTCTACTAGAAGGTACACCGGTATTTCCTGGCGACGTTGCCGATAAGCGATAACTTACAGCCTTACGTATTTCAAATGAGAACTCATAATATGTAGGTGGTGAATAAATTGTACACTGTCTCGTGACCACATTGTCAAACTGCCAATAGCCTACCGGTAAGCCATGCGTCATACATATACCGGTATTATTAATTTATATGTTGTGCAACATCTCGCAAATGTGACTGTTGCCAAATTGCCCATAAACCATTCACGTATTTAAATTGTGCATTCATGTGCAACTTATATTGCAGTTCCATTTACCTTTTAACCAGATTGGTGAACAAAATTTGGACTGCGACGATTATGCAATTAAATGTTTAAAGTCTGATTTTTGTATTGAAAATAAAGGATGCGACGATTACACGGTGGCGACGATTATGCTGGGAAATACGATAGTCATTGCTCCCAGCTAAGCCAGGGGCAACTGATCGGCCCTCCTGATCCGCAGTCCACTTGCGGTAGGGAGGCTAATTCCTTTCCACTCCTCATCTAGCCAATAGCACATGGGCTACCCATTGAAGTGGTGATCATGCCCAATATTGTTTAACTTTGGGGATCGTACAGGACGTGCCGGTCCTGCATTGTAGGGGTACCGTGCCTTCCTCTTACCCGGAGGCCCCGGGTTCGATTCCCGGCCATGTCCGGGATTTTTAACTGGATCTGAGGGCTGTTTTGAGGTCCACTCAGCCTATGTGATTACAGTTGAGGAGCTATGTGACGATGAGATGGCAGCGCCAGTCTAGGAAGCCAAAAATAACGACCAAGAGGATTCGTCGTGGTGACCCCACAACACCACTTCGGGCTGAGCAGTGGTTGCTTGGTAACCATGGCATAACATCATACATAAGAAAAATATACGCAGAAGTTCTTTGAATTTAGAGGGACTGCTCAATACTCTTAGAATATAATAGCGGCAACCGATTACGTGAGAATGTACGAGCGATTCTTGAACAAGGATGTTGTAGCCTGGAGTGCTGCGCACAGGTTATTCACGCGCAACCTCACTACGAGCCTCCTGGTACCAGCGCTTCTCCTCTACCCACTAACCGACTCTAGAAGTATTCTTATTCACAAGAATTAAAACTTATACGGTGTATACAGAGTTGAGCATCAGATACTGGAAAATCAGTTTGGTTTCAGAAGTGGAAGGTCAACAATAGAGCCCATTTTCATTATAAGAGAGCTAATGGAAAAGCAATGGGAGTACGGGAATGATATGGTGATGGCATTCGTCGACATTGAAAAGGCATATGACAGTGTCCCCAGGACTAAAGTTTGGGACAGTCTGGTGCAAAAAGGAATTGGACAGGGATTAATAAAAATGATCATGGCAATGTACAAGGAATGTTGTAGTTGCATGCAAACACAAGTTGGCAGGACTAGTTGGTTCAAAATAACTAGTGGGCTGAGGCAGGGAAGTGTTCTATCACCAATCCTGTTTACCATAGTAATGGATGACATCATGAGAACAGCAAAAGCAGAATATGGAGGAAGGGAAATGAACATGCTGTTATTTGCAGATGACATTGTGATTTGGGGAGAAGACGACAGGAAGGTTCAAGAACAGTTGGTTGTGGTGAATGGGAAAATAGAAGAATGTGGGTTGAAAATAAGTGTAGAGAAGAGTAAAACCCTTGTTATGACTAGAGGGGAGAAAGAAGGGAAAGGTCAAATTAGACCTGCAGACAAGCCCCTGGAAGTAGTGGAAATTTAAATACGTGGGGAGTGAATTAATGGAGAATGCCCGACTGGATGCTGAAATTAGTAAGAGGATTCAAGCTGGAAGCTGTTTCTATCATAGTGTAAGACACGTGTTATGGGACAAAGATCTACCAATGGAAGCAAAGGAAACTATGTAGGCCTACAAGATGTATTACATACCCATAACTACTTATGGGGCAGAAACTTGGACAATGACAAAGAAGGATGAGAGTCGAATACAGGCAGCCGAAATGAAGTTCTTGAGGAGTATGTTACAGAAGAGTAGAAGAGACAAAATAAGGAATGAGAAAATCCTGGAAGAAATTGGAGTGGAAAAAATGAATGATAGAATTGAGAAGAGCCGACTAAGATGGTTTGGGCACGTAAAGTGAATGGGTGATGAAAGAATGCCAAAAAAGGTGATGGAAATGCAAATGCAAGGAAGGAGAGGCTGTGGTTGATCATGATTGAGATGGACGGACACAATTCAACGCAGTATTATAGGAAGAAATCTGGACTGGGACATAGTGTTGGAGGAGGAGTGGTGGAAAGACCGAAGAAAATGGAGAGGAACCATATTTGCCCCTACCCGGCTACAGCTGGATAAAGGGAAATGATGATGATGACAGTGTAAAACTCAAATTTGCCACAGTTTTCTGTGTTGGTATAGGCTGGCTATAGGTGCCAACTTAGTTGAAAATGTGAAAATCGTGCAGTGCGCCATATACGTTTTAATTAGTCACAGGGTGATTAATCGTGTCGTACCTTGTGGAGTGTGTGGGATGCTAGAGGCCTGTTGACTTCTTTGTTTCCCTCTGCCCAATAATCTTTTCTCATTGCCTAGTCTTGTAACTAGTTCCTAAATTGGCAGCCTCTCACAGGTCGCTGTGACATCGTTCGAGACGTGCCGCGTTGAATTTCTAACCTCGGTTACATCGTCTGAGCGGAGGTGCGGGAGCCGCGCTGTGTTGGGTATCTAACCTATCGTTCACGAAGGGTCTACAGAATCTTTTCCTAAATGTAGGTCATCGCCGTAATATCTACGTATATCTTTAGTTTGCAATAAGAGAGCTGAACTTAAAGGTTTTCAATTATTACAAAATGTGTAAAGAAAAATGAAACAAAATGGCATAAAAGTTACACTTTTTATTTTCATCGCGTAGGCCTATATTATGGTTACAATATTGTGATACCGTTATGAATAGTATGAGCTAAATGGTTAGCACGTGTTGGCCTTTGGTTCAAGGGGTCTCGATCGAGTCGAGGATTTTAACTTTCCTTGGTTAATTCCAACAGTTCGGGGGCTGTTTGTTTGCCAAATTAAACATTAGAATTCATCTAATTAGGGCCGCATTTTCATATGCGTGTAGATCGCCCATCGCGCGACAACTCGAAAGACCTGCACCCGGCTCCAGAGGCACATGCCATTATTGTTGTTGTTTTTATAATAATAATATGTTTACATAAAGAAAAATGTGTGAATCCTGTTTGGTGCGAATCTTAGGTGTTGAAAGGCTCTGCTCCGAAAATTCTTTGTTCCGCTCCGTTGCTTGTTGTGATTTAACCTATATTCTTTGACCCCGCGAGTGTTGTTCTTTGTTCATGAAATTGGCATTCTTTGAAAGTTTTGGCCTTTTAAGGTTATGACATATTTTAATGGAGTGTTCGAGCTTTTGTGTTATAACTTCGTGCTTCACAGTTTCCTGTATTCGTTGGACTAATTACATTCGTTCCAATGACTGGGTATACAGCTATTAGCGAAGCCCATTTAATTTTAAGGAAGAAGAATAATTACATTCGTTCCACGTGTGTGTGTGCTTTTTACCATGTGCATATTCTTTGTTCATGAGGTTGGCGTCGTGTTCATTGAATGGTTTAAGACTGTTTGCTTTGACATGTTTTAATGAAGTGTTTGACTGCCTTGAGTGTTTATGTTATAATTTTATGTGACATTCAGTGATCTAGGTTCATTTCGATTTTCAGTACATATCGAGACATTTGTTCTCGGACATTTTCATACACTACATTCCTATTGTAGATTATCACGAATAAATCTAATGAGAAACAGTACTTCCAGACATTTAAAGAATCATATTCTGTTGATTTTCTGTGCATACTAAAATCAAGAAAGGGGGGAAAATTTGCCTTTTGCACGGTATGTGGGTGGGATATTAATATTGCATATGGTGGACGAAACGATTTAAGTGATGATGAGTTAGTTATTGGCATTTAGACTTCAAACATAGTGAATGATCTCCAGGATACAGATAAATCCCTTTTCTTTTCATCAGTGAGAAACTACTTTTATATTGCCTGTGACCACATCATCAACAAGTTTCCATTCAAGGATGATTATGTTAAAGTATGCTCAGGTTGCTAGGTTAGACAACATTGAAGATGCAGTTTTCTTCCATTCGTTTTTTCTTGGAAAAGTTTCCTATCTTGAGAGAATGAAACTACAGATGAGGTGATGAATGAGCTTCAGAGGTAGTTCACAGCTCTTCAGGTAGGTGACACTTTGGCTGCAAATCAAGATGCTGCAAGTGATTCGAGTTGGGCACAAATATCAAGAATTCATCAAGCTGATGGACTTTTTAAGTATAACCAAATTTCTAGAGTAATGCTCTCTATTCTCACCATACCCCATAGCAGTGCAGAATGTGAACGTGTGAAGAAAAATAGAATAGAGTTCAGATCATGCATGTCCAACGAATCTCTGGAGTCTATTTCTGTTTTGAAGACCAGGAGTTCCGGTTCCTGTTATGACAAAACATATTCTCAAGACTTTTTGAATGAAGCTAAAAAGGTCACATCTATGATTTTAAAGTCGAACTAGCGTGTGATTTGCAGTGTGTATCTTATTATTTCTTGCCTGTGTTACGTTAAAAAAGTTTTATTATGTAAAACCTTTTTCAATTATCTCATAGCTGCTTAATTTATCAAGGAAGTCCTGTCATGTATGCTCCAAACTAATATTCACAATGCCTGCTGTTGTTTATTATGGATTTCTTCTTGATTGTTATGTTCATCTACAAATCATTGGTCTATGATGTAAGTATATATGATTTCATTGAAGTATCCTGTTTAAAGCATGATTTATTGTATTTTGTAGCCCAGAAGTATTATTTTCGTCAAGCCGGGGTATCAGAACAGAAGGGCGGCTACCAATGCAACAGTAGATAGCTTTCAACAAACATAGAACCTTTTCGAGTATCTACTGACATTTCCTGACAAGGTCTCAGACAATAATATTGCCTACCGGTGGTGCCAAGTGCCCCTTCTGCAATAATTCAACTGATGCTTCAGTTTCACCTTATGTTCATGATTTCATCAGCGGCCTTGAACATGTTGTATTTATGACGTTCATTTTTGTGCGCGTGTTTCACGCTCTCATGTTGTTGGCATTATGTCATTGTCACTTCGGTATTCCACTAACAATTTTAAATGAACCATTTTAATTTAAAATTTTTAACGGAATAAGTTTTAGTCTCTGACAAAATAGTTTATGGTTTAATCATTGACAGTGTTTCCATTAACATGTTTGTATAATGTATCATTCAAGCCGGGGTATCAAAACAGAAGAGCGGCTACCAACGCAACAGTAGATAGCAAATGACAGCTTTCAACAAACATAGAACATTTTCCAGTATCTACTGACATTTCCTGACAAGGTCTCAGACAATAATATTGCTTACCGGTGCTAAGGGCCCCTTCTGCGATAATTCAACTGATGCTTCAGTTTCACCTTACGCTCATGATTTCATCAGCGGCCTTGAACATGTATTTATGACGTTCATTTTTGTGCTTGTGTTTCACGCCCTCATGTCATTGTCACTTCGGTATTCCACTAACAATTTTAAATGAACCATTTTAATTTTAAATTTTTAACGGAATAAGTTTTAGTCAATTTAAGATTATTAAAATTTTATTAGTTAACCTATCCAATACAAATGAAATGAATTTGTATTGAGTAGGTTGACTAATAAAAAATTTTTAATAATCTTAAATTGATGTACATTTTCAATACGGACCAAATATGAAGTTTGTAACATGTAAAAATAAGTTTTAGTCTCTGACAAAATAGTTTATGGTTTAATCATTGACAGTGTTTCCATTAACATGTTTGTATAATGTATCATTTTTCACATTTTTATGTACTGAATTTTAGTAACTGGCTAAACTTTTAGCTTCCATATTAATATAAGGTGTACTCTTGAAGATTGTTTTTAGACTGAAGATGCCCTAAATTGAGGGCGAAACATGTCCCATTTAACTGATAGTCTGTTTTTGTAACCACTATAGTGCTATTAAAGTACTGTGCGTGTTCTGACAGCTCTCAGCGTGGTAGTAGGAGGTGGCAGTTACTATGGCAACCAGTACACGCCTCCCGTTTCAGCCAATCGCAGCTCGACATGCACTCTCCCTTTTCCTACCCCCGCTGTCTTACAGCTTCGAGAGGCGGCCGGTCCGAGTTCCACGTTGCCAGTATAGTATAACACAGCACATGTGGCTGGGCTAACAATGTCTACTTTGAGTGACATCATTCTCTGTATAGTGTGTTTTTGAAATCAGCTAAATATTATAGTGCTATTGTGTTCGTGTTAATAAGTGTATCGTTATCGAGGCTGGCGTTCTAGTGTAGTGTAAATTTTAGTATTGTGTAGTATAGTGTCATTTTAACACCACCTCATTTACTGAACTCAAAATGTTGCAACCCGTTCAGAGCGCCGCTAAACGACAACGAGGGCGACCTAGAATTCATTCGCCTAAAAAAAGGCAAGGGTAATGGGGAGGCATGGCTTCGCTATTCGTGGTCAAGCTCGCGATATGGTATGTGCCTTACGGGAATATTTTGAGGCTGAAAGGGAAAATGGAGGCCCAGTGATAGACGTTAACAAAGTTGTAGAAAGAACAGCAGCAGCTTTAAAAATTTCTGAAGCTACAGTAATTAGAATAGGGAAAGAAAAAGAAAAGAAAGGAAAGGAGCCTTGGGAAGAAGGTGAAGGGGAAAGAGAGGGAGTGGATGTATCTGGACCATCACATGACGGGTTATCAACACCGGGCAAAACCCGACACTATGACAAACATGTGACCAGTATGGATGGTTTCCAAGAAGGAGCAATTCGACGGCATATATATGCCTATTACAAGAGAAAGGAACACCCAACACTACGAAAACTACATAAGAGTCTTAGAGAAGATAAATTGTTTTTTGGTAGTGCGTCTTCCCTTCGAATCTCCCTTCGTAAGTTAGGATTTCATTTTGAAAAATACTCAAACCGAACTGTGTTGAAGGATAGACATGATATCGTAGCTAATGCAGATTACGAAAGCATTGTGTGGCTTGATGAAACATTTGTAAACGCTGGCCACAACTTAACCAAGGGGTGGTCAGACAGAACACCAGAAAGCACAATGAAAGCCCCGTTAGGAAAGAGAGGTAGGATCATTGTCCTGCATGCTGGCACTGCACGAGGCTTCGTTCCAAATTGTTTCCTCATGTTTCGGTCGCGAAAAACAGGGGACTACCACGAAGAAATGAATGCTGCTTCCTTTACGGCATGGTTTGAAAATTCTCTCCTTAAAAACATTCCTCCCAAGTCCACCATTGTTATGGATAATGCTCCATACCATTCTGTAATAGCGGACAGAGCCCCAACAATGCAGACGAGAAAAGCTGACATGCTGGCTTGGGTGGAAAGAAATGTCTTGCCTCGGAACACAGATATTACCATTGAACCTTGTACTACAAAGTCAGAGCTAATGGAGCTTGTGACAGCATACAAACCGAAACCCGTTTATGTCATCGATGAGATTGCAAAAATGAATGGCCACCAGGTGATCAGGCTGCCTCCTTACCATGCCCATTTGAGCCCCATAGAAAATATTTGGTCACAAGTGAAGGGTTACGTAGCTGAGAACAACAAGAGGTTCACTATCACTGAAATAGAGAGACTGAGGGGTATTGAGAATGTTACTGCAGAAAAATGGGCCTCTGTGGTGAAACACACATGGGGACTGACGCAGAAGCAGTGGAAAAAGGAAGGAGTTTTGGAACACCGTGTGGAAGAAATTATCATCTCCCTCGGTTCCAGCTCCAGCTCCGCAGGTGAAGAAAGCGATTCCTCCCTGGGAGTTGCTCCACTCACACCGTGAAGGTGAGTAATTTTCCACTGTGATGAACCTCTCCAAACTGCATTTTAAGGCTGAGTAATCAGAACGGGAGTCTGTTTTCTGATAATCAGTATCATATGCATAAAATGTAATTTCGGATTTTTCTTGAAAATTGGTAATGCAAATTTTCCAGTTTTAGCATGAAGTCGACAAAATTGCCTTGTAAAGCTAATGTTTGAATTGAAGTATAAGAGGTGTTTACAGCACCCTTCGAAATTTTGATAATGATTATTATTTTTGTCTCTGAAAATAATAAATTATACATTCTTCTTCTTCTGTGCTTTCTTCTCATTAAGGTGGATGGACTTCGATTTTTCGAATTTTAGACAAGGCATGTGAGATTTTAGAAATTAGGAATCATGATCTATGGTTAGAATAAATACTTTTTTTATTTTACTTCGGATTTCAATAAAATGATTGCAAGTTTAAAGGCACTTGAAACGACAAGACTGACTTTTACCTCGCACAACTCTTAATTCCAACTATAGCTGGCATCTTAAATTGTGCCGTTGCCTGTGACAGGGTCTGAACGATTTCTCCTCTTTGTACGAAAATCTCTTAGATATTTTTCTCACCCTCACCCGGATTTGAACCCAGAATGTTGAGCAGGCCTGTCAAAATGCCATTCTGATACTGAAATCTAATAAAAATAAAAATAAATCTTCCGGAGATAGACTGATTAAAGCCTATGAGGAAGGGGAATGAGGAGTTTGTCTTACGATATTTGAGCTAATAAAATTACTGCTGATCCACCTTGGAATAATGGCAACGATATTTAATGTTTTTCTAACTCTTTCATGATCGCCGTTAATGGATATTATTTTCCGCAGAGCCTAGCGCAGAACGAGAGATGTTAACTGTGATGTAGTAACTCCTGCCGGATCATGTGGCAACACAGCGCTCCCACTCCTTGTATCGGCGCCACGTGCTGCGAACTGTCAGAACGATTGTTTTAATAGCACTATAGAAGTGGACATTAAAGTATTGAATAGGTGGATTAAAGAACACCTTTATTATTTTTGAACTGTAAATTTTCAGTAAAGACCAAAAATGAGATTTATAACATGTGATTATAACATGTAAGCCGGGATATTTAGAAAATTGTTAGATTTTTGTCGCATGTGAGTTTTACTGATAGCCCTTTTCAAAAGTTGGCAGGTATGATTTAAACAACAACAACACCACCACCACCACCACCACCACCACCACCACCACCACCACCACCACCACCACCACCACCACCACCACCACCACCACCACCACCACCACCACCACCACCACCACCACCACCACCACCACCACCACCACCACCACCACCACCACCACCACCACCACCACCACCACCACCACCACCACCACCACCACCACCACCACCACCACCACCACCACCACCACCACCACCACCACCACCACCACCACCACCACCACCACCACCACCACCACCACCACCACCACCACCACCACCACCACCACCACCACCACCACCACCACCACCACCACCACCACCACCACCACCACCACCACCACCACCACCACCACCACCACCACCACCACCACCACCACCACCACCACCACCACCACCACCACCACCACCACCACCACCACCACCACCACCACCACCACCACCACCACCACCACCACCACCACCACCACCACCACCACCACCACCACCACCACCACCACCACCACCACCACCACCACCACCACCACCACCACCACCACCACCACCACCACCACCACCACCACCACCACCACCACCACCACCACCACCACCACCACCACCACCACCACCACCACCACCACCACCACCACCACCACCACCACCACCACCACCACCACCACCACCACCACCACCACCACCACCACCACCACCACCACCACCACCACCACCACCACCACCACCACCACCACCACCACCACCACCACCACCACCACCACCACCACCACCACCACCACCACCACCACCACCACCACCACCACCACCACCACCACCACCACCACCACCACCACCACCACCACCACCACCACCACCACCACCACCACCACCACCACCACCACCACCACCACCACCACCACCACCACCACCACCACCACCACCACCACCACCACCACCACCACCACCACCAGTTCAGTGAGCCAATCAAGCCACTGTCTTTTAGGCCAATTGTGTAGCCACCATTCATCAGTTGGTATGTGGTACGCTGTCTTCATTTTGCTGTACCATCTGACAGAGATACTGGAACTCTGTTAGGCAGACTGTTGCTGAGTTTCAATTAATGTTGTCATGTAAATGCTGAGTGTGTTGCTAAGTGTGTCTTATATATGACGACATCTTATGACGTGGAGTACTGAATGGACATTTTTTTAACGTCCTTCAAAAATCTGACTACTGTGGCTGGAACTTGTGATCTTGGGGTGTGGAGGCAGACACTCTACACTGATCCACGAAGGTAAATTACTGGTCAAAGATATGCTGAACGGTATAAGAATAGGCATGAAGAAAATTTAATGGTTAGACTGTAAGAGGCCAGTAGGCTAAGAAGAATTACTGTAATTACTCGCATATTAGACTCCTTTTTTACCCACTTTTACAGCCAAAAAATGTAAAGGGGGGTCCAATATGCGATAACACAAATTTTGTGCAGTGAACACATGAATTCTAGCCTATAATGAGCTATAAATTGTGTATGTAAACATTGTACACTATTCTTATGAATGTATTCGAGTTATACTGGCTATTTTCGTTAAATGGCAGTAGTTCTAAATGTAAAAAGATGACATATGGTGAACACTACTTTTAGGCCTACATATAAAGTAAATATAGTCAGTTTTAGTTACTCAAGTCACGTCATTTGTTTCATCTCAGTAATTCCTCTGATGAGGTTGACGTCAGGAAGGGCATACGATTGTAAAAACATGCTACGAAGATTCGTCTCGCTTCATACTTGACCCCGTAGAGAAAAGGGATAAGGGTATCATATTATAATATTTTGCAAATTAATACAAAATAACTTAATGGCCAGTCATTTGTCTCTGTCAGTTGAGTAATAGGTCTACCACACAGTAAACATGAGTAAACCTGATCACTGCTTTCATTTGAATTATCGTCTTGCACCACCAACTTCCCTGCTACTGGCGTGTCGTCTTTCCAAGTGACGTCATCTTCACTGCCATCTCGTCAGGAATGCACTGCAATCGAGAGCATTCGAGGTCTCGTCTTTTTTTTTTAACCTTTTCAAAATAGTTTCATTCCCGACTATAGATTCCAGGTAGTGTGAATCTATTCCCAAATGGTTTCTGGAGATGGTCTCTGATATTCCCAGTTGGTGTATGTGAAGCAGAAGCCATTGCTTCCAAATAAAGCTGTGCTGTAGAAAGCATGTCAAACCACCAGATGATAACTAGCGTATGTTATGAGTTGTACTTCCAAATGTAATTCATAGTGAATGGAAACATTCTTTTGATAACTGCAGCTGTTGAGAGTCAGACCCTTATTTTTAAGTATACATTGCATGCTTGTTCTCTACATTTATCATATCAGGATTTACCTAAACAGCCGTAAATTGGATAAGAAAGACCATGTTGCTTAGGTTAAGTTTGCCCGGATAGTGCCAAAAGTTCCATGATGGAAAGAATAAGAATAAATTACAGGAAAGTTTGCTGCATTTATGGATATTGCAGGTGTGGCGGTTATGTTTTATTATCATAATGTTTAATTTTTTATGTTCGTCATCTCCATTTTAAAAATGTTTTAATGTTTTGTATGGTGTCTACGAAAATCGCTAAAAGTAAGTGGGAATATAAAATCAATATTATTTTTATTATTTGTTAGGTATGTTGCCGAGTAAAACATTTATTATGATTAGATAGTTTTTATTACGTTTTAAACTTACTTCTCTCCAAAAAAATACCTACAGGCATATTGGCCCAAGTTATGGGATATTAAACAATCACTTTGTTAATGATCTCGCCTGCTATATTAATAGCAACAACCATGAATATTTCTCAACTACGATGAAAACCTTAAACCTCTACTATATATCTAAATACTGCTCTGTGCATAATAAAAGTGATTGCTATTTTTACTTACAGTTAAGGAATGTTTGCTGAACTAAAGCTCTTTCTTAGACACGCCCCCAGTGGAGGGGAGTTAAATGTACCATTCTTACTGCATATCAACCTTCCTGCCATTCAAAAATCTCTGGCAGTATGGTATCAGGAATCAAACTCAGACTCCCGAGAACGATAGCTAATTGTGCTAACCATTACGCTGGTGTATATTCTTAGCTACAAAACGCAAACATATAGCATGACTGATGGATGCTTGCAATGCGCGGGTCGGACATGAAACTATTCACCTATTTGTGCGACGTCATCAGAGCTGCACCAGGCCTACGCTACGGAGGCGGACATTTCGTAATTACAAAACACAGATGTACCGCATGACTTCAACGTGTGTTTTCATTGCGAGGGTCGTACTGACGGAACTGTTCACAAATGTGTGCGATGTTATCAGAGCTGCAATAAGACTTGTACCTGCTTCGAAGTGAAATATTTGTTCTTCTCTGACGAATTACGTTGGGGGTGGTCTTGTATGCAAGACTTATTTTGTTCATTTTCTTCCTCTCGAAAAGCCAGGGGAGGGGGGAGTCTAATACTCGAGTAAATGTGATAGTTTTTTAAAACTGGATTCAAAATCCTGGTATTTTACATGGTTAATGTAATGATTTGGCAACAAGCATGACAAAGCTGAAATTTTAGATCAGCAATATTTATGTAGAAAGACTCAAATGTAATAATGCTGGAGGTAGTGATGTTATGAACCAATAACAGTAAAATTTTCATGCCAGGCTTAGTAGCTCAAATAGGTAGAGTGTTGGCCTTCTGAGCTCAAGTTGGCAGGTTCGATGCCAGCTCAGTCCACTGATATTTGAAGATGTTCAGCAGGTATAATAACTCCTGCAGGATAAAGTAAGTCTTTATTATGCTCTCTCCACCCTTAATCGTATAGTATACAAAGTAAATAATATAATCTTACCTTCCAAGACTTCTTGGAGAGTGATGTGTTCCTGAGCGTGGCCAGGGACCCACTAACTGATCCCCAGAAATATATTTACTTCTATAACCTGATATAAATCGTTTGTGATTTTACCCACCACTGGCATCAATAGCGACTGCCGTTGGCTGAAATATGTACAATGCTATATCAGTTTTAGAATTTAACACAGCTGGATGTCATCACCAACTGCAACACGATATAGCTAAACCAATATAGCTGATATCATCATCATCATCATTTCCCTTTATCCAGCTGTAGCTGTGTAGGGGCAAATATAGTTCCTCTCCACTTTCTTCGGTCTTTCCACCACTCCTCCTCCAACACTGTGTCCCAGTCCTGGTTTCTTTCTATAATGCTGCGTTGGATGGTATCCTTCCATCTCAATCGTGGTCGTCCACGGCCTCTCCTTCCTTGGATTTGCATTTCCATCACCTTTTTTGGCATTCTTTCGTTAAAATTGAATAATTGAAAAAGAGGTTCAACCTATTCAATACATAAGAGAAAGAAATGTAGTGATTACATTCTTATTTAATAGTAATTAGAATTGGGACCGGTTTCGACCATAGTCCAGGTCATCGTCAGCCGATCAAAACATAAAAAAAGAAAACATGAAAAACAATGCATATGAAAAAGAAAAAGATTAAGTGAACTCTGGATCGGTATAAGAGGCAATATAAAATGATGATGGGGGTAGAAACTGTGAGTTACTTAAAAGAAAACAGTGCGTAATTTTATGAATGGTAGTACAGTACACGCAATGATAGGTAAAGTCTCACAATGTTTATGAACAGCGGTGAACGGTCAAATGGGTCAGTTTTTACAAACCGTCAGGCACAAAGTCACAGCACTATCGAACAACATATGAAGATCTATCAATATGTTGGAAGTCGAAGACGAATAGATTTATAGAAGCAAACTGCCAGTTCCCGGTGATCAGCGCGGCACACTCAAGGTCATGCACTGTAGTCTCGAACGCCAAAGTAGAATGGAGAATATCCTGAAGATCCAGTATTTGCCTCGGTTGCGGGAAATTAAGTACGTATATATAGATACATACAACGCAATTCAGTATAATTGAATGAGTAATTGTGTTACTGCTGAATTCTTGGAAAACAGTTGACTTGAAAAAACAATTGTAAAGAGAAAAAAATATAGTAAAGAGCGCAATATCGGAAAAACAAATGAAAACATATGTGCACAGTGCGCTATTTTTAAAATGAAAAAATTCAGGTCATGATTGAAGTAGTCGAAGTCGGCGCAAGACAAGAGTTAAAATTTGAATGAGGAGAACCGAAATGAAGGTGGTGGTTTTTTTTTTTATGGACAAAGCAGATATGGTGCCTCGGAAAAGATTAGGGCGTCCCCTGCTAAAAGCGACGTGCAGCTCTTCAGGTGCTGGGGGAACTGTAAAAAATGGGCAACCAGCACCAAACTACTTTAAAATTGCAACAGTAAATGTACTGACATTGACGGGAAAGACAGAAGAACTGGTTGACTTCATGGTAGAAAAAGATATAGCCATACTTGGACTGTGCGAGACCAAGAAGAGGGGTACAGTAGAGATCCCTCTGAGAGAAGGATACAGGCTGTGTTACAGCGGAGGACCTGAAGCAAAAAATGGAGTGGCCATCATACTTAGAAGAGAAATCCAAGAATATGTGGAATATACAAAGTACGTCAGTGATAGGATGATGATGATGAGACTCCAGTTTGAAAATGGCGTGAAAGATCTATTTCAGTTGTATGACCCACAAACTGGTTGCATAGATGAGCATCTAGAGGACTTCTTAGAGGAAGTGGAGAGACAGATAGAAGATAAGGAAGTACTATTGATGGGAGATCTAAATGCACAAGTTGGAATGGAAAGACAAGGAAAGGAAGATGTTGTAGGGCCCTTTGGATATGGAAATGTAAATCCAGAAGGCGAGTTGTTGGTGGATTTTTGCATGAGGAATCAAATGATTGTTGGAAACACCTGGTTTAGGAAGAACAGTCAGAAGATTACAAGGTATGGTTGGGGAGACAGACGAACAAAGACCATGATTGATTATATAATCATAGGGAAAGAACACCGGAAGAACCTTGTAGATGTAACAGCCATGCCTGAAGAAGCCTTTGGTGGAGATCATAGAGTTGTGATAGGAAAATTGGAAAGATGGAAAAACCCCAATTAAGAAGAGAGAAAAGAATTAAAGTATGGAAGTTGAAGGAGAAAAGCATACAAGAAGAATTTCAAAGGGAAATAATACCCTTGGTACCCAGGACAGAGGTGGGGAATGTTGAAGAGGAATGGAAAGGATTTAAGGAAGCACTGGTTGGATGTGCAGAAAAGGTGTGTGGTAGAACATCAGGAAATGTGAAAGACAAAGAAACACACTGGTGGCATGATAGGGTAAAGATTAAAGTGAAGGAAAAGAAAATGGCATGAAAAGCATGGAAAACATCTAAGACTGAAGAAAGTAGAAGAAAATATGTGGAGGCAAAGGATTTGGCCAAGAAAGTAGTGGAGGAAGAAAAGCTGGGCCTTATACACACAGAAATTGAGAGATGATACGCAGGGCAGCAGGAAATTACTGTATGGTATCTTAAGAAACTAAAAGAGAGATCAAGTAAACACCAGATTTGTGAAGGATGAAGGTGGCATAATATAGCTGACAATGAAGCATAAATTATCTCTCTCTCTCTCTCTCTCTCTCTCTCTCTCTCTCAAAGCCTATGTTGTTTTTATTATATACACACCCTTAAATAAAGTTTAACCCCTTAATGCTGAAAATAAAGCAGTGGTGATATTCTTATTTAACTAGAAGAATAAAACCAAGACTGTATAAATCTGCAAAATGCAACTGTTTGCTGTGCTCTTGTTGGTTGATGGTGACGTAGATAAAAACTTGATATTGTTTCCAGTAGAGCTTAAATCATGCATGGCCACAGGGCTCTGTTACATATGGTGAAAATAACCACATTGTTCATTAATTCAAGTTTTATCCACTCTATTACTACTTGTTACACCCCCCAGACCCCCTGTGCTTGCTGTGCTAGTCTCGGACCTCACCTAACAAAAGCAGACTAGTGGTCCTGTCACTCATCAGACCTTGTTACACTAATTTGTTTTTCAGTACAGCAAATCTTGGTTTCGCTAAAGTACACCACAACGAAATAACCAATTTTATGTAATCAAAGTTTATCGTTATCAAAACATGTTTTCTTCTTCGCATTAACGTACCACCACACTTAACACCATTATTCTTCCAATAACACCTTTAAAAATATTTATTTCCTTGCTGAATATTTAATTTCATAGTATGCCCGCACTCTACACAATTTTTTTCTGTTGTTATTAACCTGGAATTTTCACAAGGTAAATATAGTTACAAAATTATTCTTAAAATCGTTAAAATTACTTATCTTTACCTCGCAACCTGTGGACACACTCCACCCATCACTAAACTTTGAATATTAGCACAGCAACAAATAGTTTATTTATTGACATTGCAATAAATGCCTCAATTGCGCACCCTCGCTTCGCCCCTCCCCTCAGTTAGTGGTATTTTCAAGGAACTAAGTATGCCTCTAGCAACGAATATGACACAGCAACAACTGCTAGAGCAATGTTAACTGTGCACACTGGGGAGAAATTGGTAAACATTTACCCAGGTCAAAATTCTGGCACTTTAGGCATCTCTGAAAAGTGTGAAAGTTATTAATAGGATGTAAAATCAATAACATTATTATTACATTTTTCATAGAAGCAATTCACAAGTCATCTGTCATTGAAGTTGGTTCATTCATTCATTAAATTTTATTTTAAATCCACTTCACAGAATGGTAAAAGTCCCAAGGGAGCAAGGATAGAAGGCCAAACCAATATGTATTTTGTGTTTGATTTTAAAAAATATTTTTTACAGTGGGTGATGAATACTGTTGACAGCAACTTGAGTACTACAGCTGGTGAGCAGTATGGATCTCTTCGAGCACAGTTGTGGGCTGCTGTTGAGGATGAGATTTCCATGAATGACTGTGACATCTACAGGTTGGTGTCTTCTTATTCTTATTCTTATTCTTCCCCAATTTATTGAGGCGAGCACTTGATGTTGATTTGGGCCATTTTTATGGCCAGATGTCCTTCCTGACACCAATCCAATGTGAAGGGAAATATTCAATATTGTGTGTTTCTGTGGTGGTTGGTAGTGTGCTATGTTGTATGCAGACGAAAAGAAGTGTATCGAGACAAACACTTACCCAGTTCCCGAACCAGAGGAATTAAGCATACGCAGGTAAAATCCCTGATCGGACTGGGAATAGAACCCAGGACCGACTGATCCAAAGGCGGTGTGCTGATCAATCAGCCAGGG